>NW_028256145.1:0-29868 GCF_971803275.1 Cyanistes caeruleus | reverse complement strand
TATTTAGCTAGCCAGTCACATATCCCCAGGCAACACCCCTGTATATAAATCTGTATTGGTAATCCAAATAACTAAACATGAAAGCATTCACGATGAAAATCTAGCAAGAAAGCCAAACAGAAAAAAGGATAATAATATTTTCCAAGGTTCCTAGTTGAAAATTAAAGTAAAACATACCTGGCTGCTAAAAAAAATCACACGCATTTCTACTTATTAGACAGCAAAAATTAGCATTGGGTAAAGTAGTCCCTTTAGTTTATGGTCTTTTATTGTAAAAAAGAAAGGGATTTTTCTGTTGCTGAAAAACACACATCATACTGAGAAACATTCACCCAGTGAGTGTGTTAATGTCCATAGTAAAACCTCATTAGTATTCTGGCCTTGTAAACATTGATGGCTGATGACAGCAATCCCTTAGTGTAAGCTGGTTTATAGAGTTGTATAATATTATTGATGTTAGTAAGGGAACAAGAAGCAGGTGGATATACCATCTGTCATTGCTACCTAAGTGATAATTTACAGAAAAAAAAAATAGGACTGTTTGGTTCAGTACAAAGTAAAGAAACTGTAAATTTGAAAGGAAAAAATGCTAATACACAGCAATTCTTTTTCTCTTGGTTTCTCTTTGTGTTAGTTTGTATGCTTGATGAATATGAAGGAAGAAAGATGAAAAATATAGAGACTCTTTAGATATTATTTCAGGATTTAGGGTCCAATTGCAAAGTTTTTTCTTGCAGTAATACTAATGCCTGCACAAAACAAATCTGGAGACTGTTGGGGGCTAGGCATCCTTCCTTTAGTTCTGGCTTACCTGTGGAATTTTTACCCATTAGTTGCAGGAAAAACCTGAGTGCTGGTACTTGATGGGTGGCTGAGAAACACAAAGAGTTTGGCTGGGTCCAGGGGGGAAGGGGAGTAGGAAAAAGGAAGGGCAGGGGCAGTTTTTGGCGGGCTTATTTGGCTTAAGAGAAGGACATTTTGCTGGAGCTATTGCTGTGGAGAGAAGGGAATTCGCCATCACCCAGACAGAGCTGCTGCTGCTTCTTCCCTCTTCGTTGGTGGCCTCGCACCCCTGTCCTGCCGGGACGTGTGGCAGTGCCAGCCACCGCTGCAGAGCTGCTGATAGCCCTCAGCCACCGGCCCGGGATCTCCGCTCATCCCGGCCGTTCCAGCTGAGTGTTGCTCAGAGCCCTGCAGGAGCACCGGCACTGCCCGCCCGAGGGGGTTTGTGAAGCAAAGCCTCTCCTCCATCCCTTCCCGTCTCAGCCGAGAAAGCTGTCACGGGGCCCCTGGTTCTGATTTCTTGTTAACGCCATAGTTATTGTTTATTTGTTTGCCTTGTTCTACGTGCTAGTAAAGAACTGTTACTCCTATCGCCAGACCTCTGCCTGAGAGCGCCTGGATTCCAAAAGTATAGAAATTTGGAGGCAGGGGGGTCTACATTTTCATTCCAAGGGAGGCTCCTGCCCTCCCTAGCAGACACCTGCCTTCGAAAACCGAGACAGAGACAAAGACTGATTGTACATTGAAGGAGAACAGGCTTGATACCTGGATATACATACTGACTTCCTATACCCAGATTTCAGTGTGAAGGCAAGTAAGGAAGGGTGATGGAGCAGAAAATGTGTTGTCCAAAAAGTCTTTCACTGATATCTTAGGAAACAGAACCATGGGGAGCACTAGGAAGTACATCTACTGTGTTGTCACAGAGATATACTGAAAAAAATATTTTAACTTACTTAGTTTTAGCTCTCATTTGACATTAAAGAGATTGAGTCAATTTTTCAATAGATACAAATCATCAACATTATGATATCTATTATGTACGTTACAGGTCTGGCTCCTCCTGTGCAATATATCTCTCTGTAAAATCAGTGATAAGTACGTTTTACCCCTAAATGCTGATTACTGTTCCCAAAACCAAATTAAAAATTAAATTTCACTATATTCATGCTTGTTGCATATCTGTATTGTTAGAAGGAAGAACCCTTCTTTCTTTTGCAACATTCATTAATATTCAATTTAAAAAAATTAAAAAAAAAAAAGAGCCGGAAGCAAAGAAAATGTAATAATATGTCAGTAATGGTAGAATAAAGACAGACATATTCCAGTAAATGTTAGAAAGGGAAGACCTAACATTATTTAAAACCTGAAAATGTCTGGCTTTGAGGAAAAACTTTCATTTTACTGTGCTCTCTTTCTCTTTGGACCTGTGATTTTGCACAAGCAGGTTGTGAAATCTTTGACGATTTTGTCTGTATAATAAACCCATTAGTGGAGTCCAGTTTGAGATGTGGTGACGATCATTAACTGCAACAAATGCAGATCCCAGTGAGAAAAAACTAGTAAGGGTACAATTTGCATATGTCGTCAATGCAGCAAGAGCTATGAATCTCAGTTATTGTTCATAAATTTTTCGTAAGACTTTTCATATAGGAAATCCACACACTGTATCATTTATGAGATAACAAATTCTTTTAATTCTATCCATGTTCTAACAATACTTTTTTCCTAATTATTCAAAACTCAGCCTAGCTTCCAGGACGAGCAATAAATCTCCAGTTGTCTATTTAATGGCATTGCCACTTGTTACCTTTCCTGTTCATCTACCATTTCTGCACTTCTTGGAGTGAAGATGAAAGCTCTTATACAGGTTAAAGCAAATGATAAAAAAATGTGTGAGAGAGACAGGTAGAATTTCTGAGCAATTCCTTTAATGAAGATGCTGAATTCTGCACTGTCAGAGTGCACTTGGACGGATTCTCAAGAGCACGCAGAATTCACTGTGCTGTTCTCTTTAGTCAAGATTTTTCCTTTAGTGAAGAGATGCGCAGCTCAAGCTGCAGCAAAGCTGAAAACAATCTGTCAAAGATGCCTTTACTGGTCATTGACTAGCAAGTACATGCAGGGTGCCATTTGACTTTCCTACCATTCTTGAGATTTTGTCATCTTAACAGACTGCTTATTGGGATTTATAATCAAAACCAGGTGCAATTCTGAAATACAGAAACTAATTTTCTGACACCTGAGCTTTGGAGTAATACGAAGAGGAAGTTCGTATTCTTAAAATTGTTACCCTGAATTGTTATAGACATGCAATTGACTCTTTAAAAAACAAATAAGATATGTCAGTATTATCTAAAATAAGATGGTGCTATAAACTTGTACCAAATTTCTTGTACCACGTAAGTCTTGTGCGTAAATCTATAGGAAGCAAGGCTTTCAACCCTTCTCAATACACAGGCTTTTGTGCTACCATTCAAAGTTTGTGTCAAACAGCCTTATTCCCTATGTTTATCTGCAGTGAAATATTAAAAGCAAAACAAAAAACAAAAACAAAAACAAACCCTCCAGAAATCTGTTTCCTTTCATCTCTGAGCCACAGAGTATCTATTTTCCTAAAAAAATTAATAGTGCTTCCTACAGGAATATTCCTTCCAGTTAATTCCTCATCTATAAAAATATTGTGACACAACCAAAAGAGCTGTTGTGCTTAACCTTTCTTATCATCCTAGAGATTTAAGCGGTGTAAATGAACAGCAACAATAAAGATGAAAATTAATTCTGGAAATCAATATGTCATATGGGAAACTTTCCCTGCCACCCTCAGATTTTTAATGGAAACCTGGAAAAGCATATTCTGAATAGTGGATTTGTATTCAAAAATTGTCATATATCTCCAGAATACAAATTATATTGTCAAAATATGCAATGACCTATACGACAAAGGAGCCTACAAATAGATGAAAACTATTGAAATGTGGCAAGTGGAAATGATATATGCATTGTTAATGTTCATGTGTCGTAAAAAACACAGAGCCTGCTCACAGCACACAGGATTACCCTTGGAGATGGGCAAGCGGGGAAGAAAAGGACATCAGTCTTTAATTTTTATTTGAATGACACGTGATGAAAGTTGTTTTTATTTAATAATAGAGCTGCATAGGAAATATGATTAATTTATAAGGAAAAGGATGTTCTAATTTTGCATGATTTGAAGCAATTATTAGCTGTGACTTTCTACTGGGAGGGAATTTTCTGGTGCGTGTCATGAAGCTTCCATTTTGTCATACAGACTAAACTGCTTGTAGAGAATAAACTGCTGCTTCATCCCATGAATACAGAAATAAAACATTAGTCAGTGGCCATATGAAGTTTAACAAGGAAAGTGCTGGATAATGCATCTTGGGACACATTGACCCCAGATGCATGTACAGACTTGGTAAGAAGCAGCTGGAGAGCAGCAGCATGGAAAGGAAGCTGGGGTCCTGGTCAGTGACAAGTTGACCATGGTTCAGCAGTGCCCTGGCAGCCAGAAGTGCCACCTGTGTCCTGGGGTGCATCAGGCACAGCATCACAGCCGGGCAAGGGAGGCATTGTCCTGCTCTGCTCTGAGCTGGGGCAGCCTCACCTCGAGTGCTGTGGGCAGTGTTGGGTGCCACAATATAAGAAGGATTTAGAACAATTAGAGGGTGTTCAAAGAGGAGATCATGACGATGGTGAAGGGCCTTGAGGTGAAGCCATATGAGGAGTGGCTGAGGTCACTTGGTCTGTTCATCCTGGAGGAGACTGAGGGGAGACCTCACTGCAGTTACAGCTTCCTTGTGAGGGGAAGAGGAGGGGCAGCACTGATCTTTTCTCTGTGGTGACAGTGACAGGACCTGAGGGGATGGCCTGAAACTGTGTCAGAGGAGGCATGGGTTGGATATCAGGAGAATGTTTTTCACCCAGAGGCTGGTTGGGCACTGGAACAGGCTTCCCAGAAGTGAACGCAGCACCAAGCCTAGAAAAGCATTTGGACAAAGCTCTGAGGTACCTAGTGTGATTCCTGGGGAAGGCCTGTGCAGGATGAGGGATTCTGCTTGACTCTTGTGAGTCCCTTTCAGCTCAGGATATTCTGGATCCATGAGTCCAAAGTCCTGCTTTAAGTTTTAAAAATCATGTATAATGTAGAGCAGAAATTTTGTGCTCCTTCAGGAAGGGCCTGTTATCACAACGAGCCTCTTAAACAGGCAGGTCCCAACTTGTCATAGTAATCTATTTTCTGGAAGAAGTTGTACCTGGCTGTGTGAGCTCACTCATTCTCTGTGTGCTTTTAGAGGACTCTTGCACTAAGCCAATGTATTTTCCATAAGAAAATATATGTTTAGCAAGCAGATGAACCATAGAGCCCTGGTATCTGAGGCTTCTCAGGCACACTGGGCAGCCTGCAGAGCAAGCTGGCAGTGAAGGAGGGAGCTGCTGCCTCCAGAAAGCTGACCTCCGTGAGGAAAATTATGTGTCTGGCTTTACACATCTGCACCTCAGGGACAATGGGAGATCTCTGCTGCTCTCCTCATATTTGTCACCTGCAGGTCTGGGCAGACACTCACCTTAAAATTCTAGAAAAATTTAGTGAAAGCTTAGCATTTGAGGTAGTAGATTTAAGCCCTCAAGTATAAAAAGTTGTTTACATTGACCAGTTCTCTCCTCTGCTCATAGTGAGGTGGGATTAAACTGAGAGAACTCCAAACCCACAAAAGCAAAAGTGTTACTGGTAATTATGTTGATTTTGACAGGTCCATCTTGGCATTCTAATTATACTGTTATCATTGCACAACAGTAAAAATGGATTAAATGGGTTGGAAATCACAAGGGATTTGTAGATACTTCATGAATTAATTATGGAAAAAAAAAAAGAAGAAAATTAGTAGGAATGGCTAAACCAACAAAATTTGTGCCTTTTGCAGCTCATTAATTGACAGTGATAATAAGATCCAGAGATGATCCTAGCTGTGATAATAGACACTATATCAACAGTAATAATAGAAACTTTACTTAAGCATGAATATGCATGTTCTGCTGTAAAGTCCTATGGACACCCTGCCCTCACATCTTTTTCTGATAAAGGTCATTAAAAAAATCTAATGGAAAATAATTTTTATAACTTTTTTCCAGTAGGATGTGTGAATATTTGTAAGAATGTCTGGGAGGTGTGTAACAATTGCCTGAGAGGTCTAGTAAGTGAAAAATTAGTTAGGATTTTTCAGTGTCAGAAAGGATTTTCTATTCTTTCATCTAACTTTTCAGTATTTGCAGAGGGTTGTTATTCCTGAATCAGTTACGGCTTTCACAGGGTGTTCTATTATTGAGTTTTGTTCACTATTCTAATGAAACCTTCATCCTGTTACTTTATCACTTTATGCTTTCATCACATTTTCTTACAACTGCATAACAGAATTTCTCCTTCTGTGGAGTAAAACAGGCTTTCTGAGAATACACATATTAAATAAGACCCTTATTAAATCTTCAGTATTAGATACTGTTATAATCAATAATTTTCAAATGCCTAATTATCTGTTAGAATAAATCTTTTGCTAAAGGTAACTAGGCCTTAGTTTCACTCATTAATTGTACATTTAAAATAATTTTGATTCAACTCTGTGCTTGAAGTGGATATTCATAATTACAGTGATAATTATGAATTAATGAGTCTAGTAAACTGCATTTACTAGAACTACCTAGATCTGTCAAAAATGTTGACTTTCTTTCACTGAAAATTTCCTATCTACTCTACTGCTGAGAGCCTGTAAATTGTATATCTGGATTAGGATAACAATGCAGCAAACACATGTAGAAAATGCAAATCTACCAACAGATGAGGTTTTAACAGGAATTTTTAATGGGAAAATCACACTAGGGAAATACACTGAGAATAAAGATGAAGAGAAAAAAATATACATGAGCTGAGGAAATATATATTTGCAGTTAGATAAAATATATATTTGCAGTTACATTAAATATTAATGTAGAAACATTAATATTTTTGGTGATATATGGCATATGTGATATTATTGATATAATAATTATGTTGTAGGTGTAATAAATTTACTTTGCATACAATTAGTAAACTTTCCATCTCCTATACCTTTCACATCATGTTTTCACATGTACATATAGGCAAGCATAATTTAAACAAATACAATAAATATCTACTTAAAGCACTTCAGCATCATCTTGTCATATATATTTTGGTGGGTTTTGCCAGTGGAATTGCATCATAATATCAAGATAATTTTTCCTAAATGGGAAGGACTGCACCTAACAATAAGTACTTAGCTTTTATCTTCTGTTATTATCTGTGTACCATGTATTTTTCAGTTCTGTTCCTTGACAAGTGTAGGGAAAAAGACTGAATGACACTAAAATATTTTTACTAACTCATGACACTACACTAGTAGAAAAATTATTTACAATTCACTATTAAACAGCCTGCATCCTTCTATTTCCTCACCACAAGGTTCAGCTCATATACCCCTGTATATGGGTTTTAGTGCTGGCTAAAATCACCAGGGCACTTACTCATTTCTTGCTGTGAGATGTGGATTAGGAGAAGAGCAAAACAGGCTTAAAACTTAAAAGGAATAAAGAAACTTTATTAACAGCACTACAAGATTAAGAAATATCGGAATAAAACCTCCAGAACACCTTTCCTCCCACTACCCAACTTTTCCCTTCCCAGCTGACCACATAGAGACAAAATCTGGGATGTTAAAGCAGTACCAACTATACAATAATCTTTAATCAGTCCTTGTAGGGAGAGGAGTTTTCTCTTGTCATGCCATGGAGACTTCTCCAGAAGAAGCGGTTTTCTCGTGCCTTTTAATTTCCACTAATAGCAGCTGCCCAGGAAAAATTCTGTCATCATGAAATTTCTCCCATTTTCATAGCCCTCCTAGAGGTGTGTCCATGAGCCATGAACTTACAGGGTATTATTTTAAGGATGAGTTGTTCAAAGGCAAAGGGTCTCTTCATATCTCTGGGATCATCTCCATGAACAGAGGTTTTCTTCTCTCCCTGGGGAGAAGGGTATTTTTTACCCTTCAAGTTCAAGCTTCTCATGGGATCACAGCTACTCCAACATCTGCTTGGCTTCATCACATCTGCAGTTTGAATACTTCATTCCTCCATCCTGTCTCATGAATTAAAGGGGATATTTCAGCGTATAATTGTCCATCTCCACCGCCCTACCAAAAGAATATTTCAGCCCCATTCAGCATCTCTTCATTCTCCTTCCATCTGAGGCTTGACTCCTTCTTTACTGACCTTGGTGTTTTCATGTTGTCTTTCTACGTGTTGTCACTCCTTTCCTCTCCCTGGAGAGAGGAACAAGGTTTGCAGGTCTCATCTGTGTAGGGAGAGGGTAAAATCTTGCCCAGGCCACAGCAGTCACGGTGTTGGATTCCGGACCACGCTGGGCACCTCCTTCAGCCCAGCAGCTGCTGAGAGGGGCAGACGGTCTTCAGTCTTTGGCCTGGAGCCTGGGATGGTTTTGGTGTTGGCCAGTGTCAGCAGCCATGGTCTGGTCCAGCTTGGGGCTGGGGTCCCACAGCCTCCATCCCTGCCCAGGAGCTGCTGGGATCCAGCCCAGCCTCATCCAGGCCACACAGGCCCCGGGGGAGCAGGGCCGGCCCCACCAGAGCTCTGCTGCCTTTCGAGGAGAGAAGCAAAGAGAGAAATTTCCTGGGCTTGTGGTTATTAAAATGTGGAGCTCACAGAGGCAGATCTAATTTCCAAATGGTGCAAAACGTTGTCAGTTCTCAGAACTGGCCTTGCCTACACAGAAGCACAGAGGAAGCTCCCAGCAGCTTTTCTTAGAGAAATCACTTCCGTGGGTGTTTTCTTACATCTTCCCCAAATGTCAATAAGTTTGAAACCACCACAACCCCTAATACCCATGCAGAAAATTATGGACAATAGAGAAAAAAGTGGCCAAGTATTTATTTTGGAAATTTAACTAAATTGTGACTTTTTTCCCCCATATGTATTCTAGTCACTCACTACACACAATTATTCAGGATTAATGTGGACATTACAAGATGTTTTTTAAAACCTCTTAGAGCCTTGAAGAAGATGCTTTAGAATTGAAGTCTGTCTGAAAAAGACTAGATTATTTGAGTTAGTACTTTTATTCAAATGGAAAAAAACCCAAACTATATGTTTCTTTTTCCTTGCAGTTAACATAAATTAAAACAAGTGAAAAATTACTTTCTAGATTTCCTCTTCTTTCTATTTATTCACATCTTCCATCTTCTCTTGGACTGCCCAAGCTAATCAGAAACATAATTTTATTCATCTGCATCAATACTACAGAACAGTAATAGCAGAATTTCTTGAGTTATTCTTCTTTTCCCATTCTATTTGCAGGGAATGACTATGCTGTGCCTGTAGCTGATAACAGATGAACCATGGAAAGACTTGTACAGCATTGAAGCACCAGTCTATTCTGTTTTAAGACAGAAACAGGCATGTAATACACTGAAGGTAGGCTATTAAGAAGTGATAGTGATCTTGATGAAAATTCTGATATGTGGTCTCTGAAACCTGCTAAAACTGGGATTATTATCTGTTCTGAAAGCAAAAAAAAGGTTTGATAATGTCCGTATAGTGTGAAAATCTAAAAAAACATTTTAGCATGTCTTTTAGTAGGAACATCCATAGGTACAAAAAGGTTTTCCCAGTATGAAATAACTGATTTAATACTCCTTATTTCATACTCTGCTCCAAATTGAACTGAGACAACACTGTTAACGTCATAATTCAGAACGCTCCAACATTAGGTAAATTTTTGATCTATGAAATACTGTAGCCCCAATTCTTCCCCGACAAAATTTTATTAAATATAGTGATGGTGGTGCTAGCAGAGCTGTGATTTGCAGGTTAGGAAAGCAAACAAAAAGAAGGAAAAGGGCCAACTCTCCAATCATTTGTATTAGGGTAGCTCAAAGATGTCCATTTCCTTCCCATATTGGAACAAGGGTCTGTATGGAAAAAATAGGTGCAGAATTCTTTCTCCAAAGAGGAGGGAACAGACTGTGACTTGGGTACATGCAGCTTGGACCAAAAAACAAACTACAGTCTCTGAGAAATGCCACATGAAACAGAGGAGAGTTGGTGTCAAATGAGCTTTCCTAAGGGCACCAAGCAGAGGATGTCACAGAAATTTGTCCATTAGGACCAATGTCAAGATTGCCCCGTATCTGAAAGTAAAGCTTAAAAGTAATTATTCAGAAGTGATGGTAGCCAATGCAGAAAAAAAGCCCCATTGATTCTGAGGTAGAGAACAAGGGCAAAATATATATTTTCTAAGACAGTTTAATTCCGTTGTATCTTCAGGTCTTCCATCCAGTTTGCTCTGGCATTTTCAGGCATTTGGTGTCAGTGAATTAGTTGACATATGAGTCAAACTCCTGTACAGATAATAGGCAATCTGACACCCAGGGAAATGAAACTCATTATCTGATTCTGTATCAGAGCTTTATCACACAGGAGAATTGTGATTTTCAAAATATTCCCTGCTGAAGAAAAGTGTACTGCTCAAAATTCCAGTGGCCTCTTTGAACTTGAGGCAAGCAGTAAAACAACAAAAGAGAAAAAGCTGCTTATTTCCTCATTCTTTTGCAAATGGTAGACTTTGAAGCATTAACCAACGTAATGAAAATCAGATTTCCTTTTTTAGTTCCATATTTCTGACAGAAACATGAAAATTCAAGCTATTTCTCTTCAGCTTGCAAATATTTGTAACTGCAGATGTTTCACAGGTGACTCCCACTCAGATGCTATGGGAATGAGTATTTACCCAGCTGATAGGCAGCAATGCTGCAAATAAAGGCAACTGACAGTGATTTTGGCAGTTAACAAGGACACCTGTTTGCTTTCATGGTGTTCCTTCATTACTTCTTCACACCTTATTTTTTTTTTCTTTTCTGGCTGAGGTTTTATAACGTGATAGATTTATTGGCAAATGATTAGATAGCTCCCAATTTTTTCACTGTATCTTTTGGAGGTGTATTTCTCTTTCAACTTCCAGTGTTTTCTTTGGGTTTCTTTTTCTCTTTACCCTCTGTTTCATGGTAGTTTGTCAGTTTTTTGCTAGTTTTTGGTCTTTTGTCACATATTTTTTGTTGATGATGGATGATCTAGCTGGTCTTGGAGGGAAATGTGACTTCAGGATCTTTCTGTTGGTCATGTATCAATTTTGCTGTATCTTTCATAATGGAGACACTATACCAGGAACAGACTAAAAAAGACAAAACAAAAAATAAGGAGCATTTTTAATGAGCTCTAATTATGTGTAGAATTGATTTCTAACCTGTTCTGTTTCAAACCAGGGTTAACTTTTGCAGTGGCCAGGAGGGCATATGACCAGGATACAGGGGTTATTCTACATCACCTCACATTACTATCCAGTGATGGGAGAAGGGCTTTCTTTCAGGGCACATAGGGTGACAGAGGAAAAGATCAGATGCTATTGTTTCTGTGTGAATTGTTTGCGTTTTCTTGCATCCTCTGTCATTAGTGTTGTTGTTGCTTCTGTTCATTTTCTTATTATTATTTTCAGTAAGTTGTTCTTATTTTAATTCACAGTCTTTACTTTTTGCGCCTTCAATTCTCATCTCCATCCCGCCAAAGAGAGAGGGTGAGTGTGGGACAGAATGAGCAGTAGTGTGATTTGAAGAGTCTCAGTGGGAGAACTAAACTGGGGAGTAAAATTCCTATGCCATGACATGACCTTAATGGATTCTGAACATCACGTAGCTGCTTTTGCAGTTTTTAAGAGCTACTGTACTTTGATGTGCTGCTTGGTTTACCTTATTGCTGGCTTTTTTTACTATTGTTATTTAATTTCAAATCAATGATAATTAGCAATAAGGATCTGCCATTTTAGTAAGATACTTTTTGGGGTTTATATATTTTAAGGAGGAACTAGTTTGTGCTGAGTAGTAATGTCATTTTACAGTAATGTCATGAGTAACAATGTCATTTTAGAACCGTGCAGTTAGTTTTTAGCCAATCACCTTATCAGATTTGTGTTTTACTAACAAAATACTTATTTTACTCTTTGTCACCTTCTCATCTTTTCAACAATTAGTCCTGTAAATCAGTTTGAGATTAAAAAATTCCGTGGGGAAATGCATGAGAAAAAAAGTTCTTCTCTGTATTTCACCACTTATTTTGCTTTCTTCTTCATCTCCTGAAAGACAAAGCTAAATTCTCCTGCTTGCAATGCTTTAATCCTCTGAGGCCTTGTAAACATCACTGCCATTATGTTTTCATGGGTGTTATTATTCATAATCCATGATATTTATTCATCAATCATTTTATATTCATTATTTTGGTGAGATCAGACATGGAAGAAGGTCTCTCCTTGTCGCAAACACTTCCTGAACTTATCAGAAGTTTTCATAGGCCAGATGGTAAATGCAGATGGTGCTGCTCATTATGTTTAGCAACAGAGGCTGTAATCTTCGGGCAACCACAGTTCATAGTGAGACAGTCTAAGAAAATCATGGAGTCTTGCTCCTGTAATACTAAAAACTCAGTGCTCAGTTAAGCAAAAAAAAGTGGATGAAAAATTCTATTATCCTAGCACCTTTTGAGCTCAGAAATGAGCTATGTGTTGGTGTCTGTAGAGAGAAAATACTACATGTGTTGTTATTATTTAAAAAAATGAAAAAGCTTTGGTGCATCTGAGGACAAAATCAACTTGAATTGTTAAAGATAATTGCAAGTTTTCAGGGTAAATGTCAAAACCTGAAATTTTCCCTTTCAAGCAGAAGATTACAGCAAACAGTAGGGGCTTGTTGTAAATTTTTATGACATCCAAACTAATCTAAAATGGCTATATTGGGTTTTCATGGCAAGATTTTGGTGGCTTCAGTGGTGACTTCTATAAGAAGAAGCCAGAAGTTGCCCCCATCCTCGAGGGAGCCAATACCAGCTGACTCTAAGACAGCATTGCCACAGGGCAAGGCCGAACCCTTCAGTAATGATGGTAGCTCATATGGGCTGAGAGATCTAAGAGGAAAAGTGCTTTATAAAATCTGCTGGAGGAGTGAGAACATTTGAGAGGAACAGCTCTGCAGACACCAAAGTTAGTGGAGGAGTTGGAGGCAGAAGATGCTCCAGGAGTTGAGGCAGAGATTCCCCTGCAGTCTCTAGTGCTGACCATGGTGAAGCAGCCGTGCCTCTGCAGCCCATAGTGATCCATGGGGAAGCAGAGATCCACCTGCAGCTGATGAATGACCCCACATTAGAAGTGGTAGATGTCCAAAGGAGTGTGAGACTCCATGGAAAGCCTGCATTGGAGCAGTTCCTGAAGGAATCCCATGAAATAGACCCATGCTGAGGCAGTAGTGATGATCTGCAACCAGTGGGAAGGATTCATATTGGAGAAGTTCACAGAAGACTGTATCCTGTGGAGGAAATTCACATGGGAGCAGAGGGAGAGTGTGCAGAGTCCTTCCCCTAGGAAGAAGCCACATGAGCTGACCACAGTGCCCATTCTCCATGCCCTACACTGCTGCAGGGTTAGGTAGAAAAACAAGTGAAGTTTAAGCCAAGAAGAAGGGAGGAGTGGAGGAAAGTATTTTCTATGGCTTGGCTTTATTTTTCATTACCTTACTTTGATTTGCTTGACAGTAAATTGAATTGGTTTCACAAAATTTAGTTTGTTTGCCCATGACAGTAACTGGTGAGTGATTTCTCCCTGTCCCTATCTCTACCCATGACACAAGTCTTTCATTATATTTTCTTTCCCCTATCCCATTGAGAAGAGGAATGAATAAACAAACAGCTTTTTTGGGTGCCAGGAATCCAGACAGGATGAATCCACCATAACACTTTGAAACCAAAATAGATTAGGTGATTGGGGAATGAAGAATTCTCAAAAAATTACTTAAATTTAAAAAGTGCCTCTGAAAATGCATATATTCAAGTCTATTACAATTAAACTCTAAAAGCAAATTCTCATTTGCTTGCAAGATCTATGTATTTGTCTTTCAGCTCTACTTCATCTTCACATGTTCAAGATGAAGGGAAAATAAGTGAGAAAGCCTCTGTAAGATGATGATATGTGTGCCCATTGCCTGAACGCAAGGTTTGCAAAAAAAAGCCATGTGTTACCCTACAGGCACTGTGCTGACAATGCAGGACACAACTAAGACCAAACACTGCAGCTGAAAATCTTGTAAACTAATTGTTTAAACAATATGTACTCTGAAATGCATGTCACTGTTAAAAGAGTTTTTATGAAGAAAATTAAAAGTTTTGTGACGCTGACATTGCATCACTAGTTTAAAGATTAAAACATTTTAGCTGTTCTTTTTTTATATGTTTTCTCACTATGATTTTTATGTTCCATGCTGTATTAACCACATTAGTGTCTTTCTAAAAGTAATTCACATACACTTCAGGTATCAGGATGTCTGGAAAATGTTTTTTGCTTGGAATAACAAAGTAAATAAAAAGAGTTTTTGACCTGAAAAATTACTCAAAGCATTTTCTTTTTTACTTCAAAAAATTATTTTTTTTTTTAACCACAGGTCTGTAGTTCAAGGATATTGAAGCAAATGAAGCAGAGCTCTACCAGTGTCTCCTGTAAAATAGAAAATTAGTTAAGAGGAAATATGGTGTATCTGAAATTCCCTTATGTATTAGAATTTCAGATGCTTGATTTCTGCATTAGTGATTTACACTATTATATTTTCATTTCAATTCATTTGGTCTATTCTATATAAAATAAAATCCATATTGAAACTATTTTTAATGCATTAAAAACATACCTTTTTTAAAGTGATAGATGAAAGACTACTTTTAATATAATTTAAATTACTTCTAATATTTTAATTTCTATTAAAATTCAAATTTCACAAGAAAGAGTACTAATTTGGAAGTCCATGATTGCATGGTACTTCACAGAACTTTCAAGTACTTTTCACAGTCCTAACTCCAAGATGTTATGACAGAATTTGGACCTTAAAATTCTCCAGTTTCATTTTGCTTTAAAAAGTTATAAGGGACAACTGGTACTTAGCACCTACTGAAACACTTGTTTAGCTTTATTCTTTTTAGTTCAGTGCAGTAATGAAACCATGACAGTCTTGAAAAAATCACTGAGAAAAAAAAGAATTTTGAAAGGGACAATCTTGTTTTAAAAATTTCTTCATAGTCTGGGTTCCATAAAAGTAGAAGTTTTATTTATTATGTTTAAATTTGAAATAATGTATTTTTAATGTGTCATCCATAGTAGGTCCTTATATAGAGCCTTCTAAATTTGAAATATTAGCCAAGAAAAAGTGAATTAAGTTTTAATAGTATTTAAAAATTTAAGGTAAAAATAAATGAAAAATAAAATAAAACAAAATCTGTTTGAAGAATGGCTTAAGAAAGTGTGAGAGACTGAACTGTTATGAGTAACGGAGAAGATCTCATGGGGCATTACAGCTCATCTGAACTGATATTAGAAGCAGCTGTCATGTCTTAGAAGGTGTCACGAAAAATCAAAACCCCCATAGTGCCCCTGGACCCACTGCTGAGGCCTTGAACCAGAGGACTCCATGTGATCCAAAAACATTGCAACAGATCCAGAGTGTATTGCAAGGGACAGAGTAAAACATCCTCTAAGACAGGGGAGGTACCTGAGTCTTCCTGCTGAGCCTCAGTGTATTTTAACCCACTGGACTTTGTGTTTTGCCTGTTTCTTCCCCCACCCCCAATGGATGGGGAACATCACTTTGACCAACCAACAGCTAAACTGCCAGAATCAAGTCCCACTGTGAGGTCTATGGGTGGCGATACATTTTTTCTCTTCTCTCTCTTCCTTCCTTTTCCCTTATGCAATTTCTTATGTAATATTTTTACTTTATATATATACATATATAAATATATATACATATATATATATATACATATTTAAGCACCAATTGTTCAGTGTCATTCCACTCTGATCTACACTGAGGTGCAGATTAACAGGAAGGAAGTGCAGAAGTGCGGAAGGGAGGAAGGAAGTGTGGAAGGAAGTGTGGAAGTGTGGAAGGAAGTGTGGAAGGAAGTGTGGAAGGAAGGAAGGGAGGGAGGGAGGGAGGGAGGGAGGGAGGGAGGGAGGGAGGGAGGGAGGGAGGAAGGAAGGAAGGAAGGAAGGAAGGAAGGAAGGAAGGAAGGAAGGAAGGAAGGAAGGAAGGAAGGAAGGAAGGAAGGAAGGAAGGAAGGAAGGAAGGAAGGAAGGAAGGAAGGAAGGAAGGAAGGAAGGAAGGAAGGAAGGAAGGAAGGAAGGAAGGAAGGAAGGAAGGAAGGAAGGAAGGAAGGAAGGAAGGAAGGAAGGAAGGAAGGAAGGAAGGAAGGAAGGAAGGAAGGAAGGAAGGAAGGAAGGAAGGAAGGAAGGAAGGAAGGAAGGAAGGAAGGAAGGAAGGAAGGAAGGAAGGAAGGAAGGAAGGAAGGAAGGAAGGAAGGAAGGAAGGAAGGAAGGAAGGAGGGAGGGAGGGAGGCTGTCTTTTCAGGGAAAAAGCAAGCATACTTTGACTCTTTTCCAGTGGTAATGGGAGTATATCCTCAATAACATGAGCTCATAATTGTACAATTTGTAAAATGCCTTCCATCTACTGTTCTTGTGTGATATTGTGCTTTGTATCAAAATGACACATTATGATCACCTGTCACCTAAGAAAAGAGAGACCTGAGCAATACCTGGCTATTGTATTCCTTTTTTTTTTTTTTTTTTTTTTTTTTTAATTTCCGTATCTTTTTGTTGTGGGTGGTTTTTTTGCTTTCAATGTCATGTAGATCTGTTTGAAATAGGTTATGTATTTCCAAGCTTAATTGGAAACATACATCAAAGCAGGAATTGTTTGAACTTTCTGAGAAACTGTATAATAATTGTATGCATGTGTTTTTCATTCTGGAAATCTTTTTTTAGAGCTGTGGCTGAGGAACTACTGGATGGAAGAATTATTACTCAATTAAATATAGCAGCATGAGAAAAAAAGAATCAGTTTATCTAGTATAATTTTTTTAAAGGTTTCTTTCCATTTTTGCTCAATTTTGATGAAAAATAACTTCTTGTTTCTGGTAGATCATGCACTAGATATATGGATATGGAGAGCTAAAATCCAGAGTTGCACAGAGAAAGATCAGTGTCTGCTACTTTGCCAATACCCAGCCAATAGTAATTAGTTCTTTATCCTGTAAGATCAGAGGGATAATATAGTTCCTCTAAAAAATGCTATTAAGGATTTGGAGACTTAAATATATATTCTTCTGAAATATGTCCTTTAAGACTAACTTTAATGAAAGGATAGAATAAAAGTAGCTTTAGTAGGAAATACCCCATTTCAATATGTTTACCAAGAAAGTGGAGTATATTAGACACTTGGTTTAGAAATAACTTAGTTCTAATGTCAGTAGCTACTCAGTTCACTACTAGCATGTGATAGGCAAATAAGGTTAGTTTGATTTTTTTTTTCCTGGAAACCTCTCTTTGTCTCTGAGATGAGTAATGCATATCACTCAGGCTCATGATTCTGTATTCTGGTCTTCTGGAAATTTCTCCCAAAGAGCTCTGTGTGAAAAATTATGAAGTAACAGAGGAATAAAGGACTAAGATTCAGGATTTAGCTTAAAGACTTTGTAGATAAGTCTATGAAACACAGATTTAAACCATAATGAAGTAGGCTGGCTTTTCATTTGAGAATTTATAAATATCCTATAAATATGGTGGGCAATTAAGCCTCAGTTTCTTCTTTAAAAAGTGGCATGGAATTTAAAATTATTAAAATGTTCTCACCATATTTTCAGAAGCAATCCCAAACAAGTATTTTGCTGTTTCCTGATGATTGCTACTTTGACATTCTGTTAAACCCAGCAGATGTCATGTGTTGGTTTTCTCTTCAGAAAGCATTTCAGCAATGGTCATAAAAATTATGACTCCTCTAATATAGTAGGAAGAATGTAATATAACAGCTTTGTGATATAAAAATATTTCTTTGTGTGCCACTCTATTTTTCAAGGTCTGATCACATAAGCAGAAGCAATTTTGCCAGACAGTAGAGAGAACACCTTACAGAAACATTTCTTTCCATTGTTTCCTTCAGGGGAGATTATTCTTCCAATTCCTTTTTGCTTCATTCCTGCAGATGCAGATACATCTGTCATATCTGATTGCTCTTTCTGACGTGAAAATACATGAACAGTTCAAAAGGGCATAAATTTTATGATAGACCAGAAAACGAGTCATGATTTTGCAATTAATTGAGTCCAGAATTACTTCTGTGTAGGTCCATATATAGCATATTCTTCAACTTTTCTGTTTTGAAAAGGTACTTTGAAAAGTGTTGCAGAATAACAGACTGGTCTGATCTGGAAGGGAATCATAAAGGTCATGTAGTTGCAGGCTCCCTGCTCTGGGCATGGTCACCTTCCACTAATCCAAGTTGCTCAGAGCCCCATCCAATCTGGCCTTGAACACTTCCAGGGATAGGGCATTCACAACTTCTCTAAAAAATCTCTTCCAGTGTCTTAGGGTAAAAACATTTTTTGTAATATCTGATATAAATCTACCCTGTGTCAGTTTATACAACCATACCAGTCTGCATGCCCTTTTAAAAAGACCCTCTCCTACTTTCCTGTGGGCCCTGTTTAGGTACTGGAAGATGATAAAGCCTCCCTGGAGCCTCCACTTCTCCAGGCTGAATCAGTTTGTCTGCGAAGATGTGCTCCACCCCCCAGAAAAGGAACCATAACATGGAGGTTAGTATTTGTTCCTTCTTTCTTGTTTCAACTTAGTGTATTCATCAACAACTTTTTGTCTCTTCCATCAACAATAATCTCCCTTTGCTACCAGGACTCTCTTCAATAGAAGAGAAATGTGCAGAGACCACCTCTTTCACCACATTTAACTGACAGCCATCCAAGCCACTGAACACTTAGCTATTTCCTATAAAATAGAACAAATTTTCTGTAAAGTAGAACAAAAAGAAAGTGGGATCTCAGTCCTCTCCTTCTTATTTCCCAGGGAAAGACAGAAGAGGACATGGATGAGAAATGGTGTAAATTAGAGGACTTGATTATCCTTTAGCCTGTGCATGTTTGAAGCTAGTATAACTTCTTATTTGAAAGAAGATACTGAATTTATAATAATACAACGCTAGACTTGAAGCAACTGCAGTAAATCACTGTCTATACATTTACTGTCATGGAATTACAATGATTTACTATCACTTGCACATCCATCTCTGAAAACTCTGCTGCCACGAGCATTTGACTGGTACAAAAGAAAATTTGTAAAGCTGAAGTTCGTGCATATATACAGTGCTAATGTTATGGACATTGTGGATCAGGATGCCTAAGAGAAGAAATGTAGAAGTTTAATATAAACACCTTAAATTAAATGACGGAAGTACTGAAGCTGTGGTTTGAAATGGAGGATTTTTAACATATTAATCAATCCATGGAGTTTAACTGTTAGAGGTAAAGCTGGAAGAATTTTAGATAGATATAACTGATTATTTAGAAACCATCGGAGAGGTACTTTTTAAATTAATTTGTCTGTATCTGTTGACATCTTTATTTTAAAGAATCACAGAATATGCTGAGTTGGAAGGGACCCATCAGGATCATGGAGTCCATCTCTTGGCACGGAACAGCACCATCCCCAAGAGTTACATCATGTGCCTGAGAGTATTCTTCAAAAGCTTCTCAAACTCTGTCAGGCTTGGTGCTGTTGCAGCTTCCCTGGGAAGCCAATTACAATGTCTAACCACCCTCTGAGGGAAGAACATTCTCCTCAAATCCAACTCAAACCTACTATGACAAAACTCCAGGGCATTCCCTTGGGTCCTGTCACAGGTCAGCAGAAAGAAGAGATCAGTGCCTGGCCCTCCTCTCACAAGGAAGCTGTAACTGCAGTGGGGTCTCCCTTCAGTCTTCTCCAAGCTGAAAAGACCAACTAACCTCAGCTGCTTCTCATACAGCTTCTGCTCAAGGCCTGCCAAGGCCCTATTTGTGTAGGCAGAGGAGAGATGATATTGTTACCTGTGAGCATGTTGATTCCTCTTTTAAATAACAGAGAGAGCATTAAGAACTGCATGATTTGGGTATTTGTAAACTTTAAACGCTGAGTGCCTTCATGTGAAATATGATGCTGAGTAACATTTTGTGATGGGACAAAGCAGGGTCCAGAATGGTGCATGAAGTGAAAACTAAATATTTGTCAGGAGTCTGTGTTCCTGAACACTTAGTAAGCAAACTTATGTACAAAAAATTATAAGAGAATATTGTTTAGTGTTTCAGGTCACCTAAGTGATTTTGTTCTTATTCCATTACTTTAAGTAAGTACTGGGGAGTGACCATCTTTCAACATGGTTTTGTACAGTTTGAAGATTCTTTTCCCTAACTAGTAAAATACATGCTTCCAAGGGAGAAGTTGATCACTTTGGATTACCAGACATTTGAAGCAGATCAGTTATTGCCAGCTTGTGCATACCTTTTCCCTATCAAGCACTGGTGTGCTGTTAATGAGAGAATCCCGGGACCAGGAAACAAATTCCTTGAATCCATTTCGTCTCACTCTCTGTCAGGAGAAAGATTATATTAACTGAACACTTGCACTTCAACTTTGCTTGTATATTTTAATTGACTTCCACACCATTTATATGTACTCTGACATTGTACACTTTAAGAAAAACCACAAAAGGGTGTGTGCATGTAAATTTAAAGGCTATTTGTGGCTTTTAGAGATTTGATTGAATATATTGGAAGTAACATTTAATTTATGAAAGACAAAAGACTCTGCTGTTCTGCAGAAGATGAAGCATAATCAGAACCATAATAAAATAATTAATTGGTATTTTATTTATCTATGTTATAAAGTTAGAGATCTGCCAGTTCAGGAAAATTATATTAAAGTTAATGAACTGAAATATTAGAAAGTAAAATAATATGCAGCTCAGAAGAAAAGCCCACTCAATACATCCTCTGGAGTTTGTTTCAGATTGCATTTTTGAAAGAAATTTCTCTTTATTTTTTACCATTCTGTTAGTTGAGTTGATTAATTGTACATTGGATTTGGAACAACCCTAAGGAGAAACATATTTCTTACTTTGCAAACTCTTTTAAAAAGAGTGAGGACACAGATAGAAGATATAAAGAAGATAGTCATCTAATCTTGTAGTTTCTTGTCATTTATTTGTTTTAGGGTGAGAAGCAGAAAATGTGATGATAAGATGGAAAAAATATTTCAAAAATTTTCCTTGTTATTTTAATTCCGTTGTCATTAATGTTAGCTGCACCATAGATTTCAGTGAAAAAAGATTAAAATAACCTTCAAAGATTTTGTAATCCTATTAATAAGATTTCTTATTTCTGAAAGACATTTTTCATTCACCAGTGGTGAGTATATGTGAGTAATGCTAACTGAAGAGTACAAAAATGTTATTTTTTATGATTCTCTCTATCCTAAGGATTTGTATACCTCAATTTGACAATTGTGACGTGTTTTAAAATCTCCACACAACCAAGTGATTTTTTGAAAGATTTAAAGTATATTAACATAATTCTAATTCAAATTTTTGCCTCTTGTAAAGTTCAGTGCCTCTACAGACAGTATTAAGAAAATTAAAGTCCATCCACCTTTTCAGGTGAGGAAGAGGATCAAGTTAGGGAACACACGAGCAAACTGTAGATACACAAGCCTATGAGAGTGGACAACTTGCACTCCCAAGTGCTGATGGTTTATTTCATCGTAAGGCCATTTGGAATTATTGGTGATAGTTCACGGAGACTAGGGCAGGTTTCTCACAACTGAAAGATGGTAAATGTCACCTTTATGTTCAAAAAGGTCAAGAAACACCTGAGGAATTATAAATCCATCATCCTGCATTGGTTTAATCCCACCTGGCTGCTGAAGTACCACACAGCCACTCACTCACTCACAAGTCTCCATCCGTGGGATAGGGAAGAGAATAGGTTAAAGCTAAAACTTTCAACTTGAGATAAAAAAACAGTTTATTGTATAAATTAATTAGTAGTAGCTGTTGTTACTATTAATATTATTACTATTTTGAAAAGCTAAAAGAGGGAAAGGAATAAAACTTGAGAGACAATACAATTGCTCACCATCCATCGACCAATGTCCTGGACAACTCCTTCCAGTCTATATACTGGACATGACTTTCTGCATTGTGGAATAACCCTGTGGCCAGTTTGAGTTGGTCATGCTCCTGGCCATGCTCCCTTCTGGCTTTATGTGCACCTACTCACTGGCAGAGCATGGAAAACTGGAGCCCTTGTCTCAGAATAACCACTCCTGATCAACAACCAAAACATCTGTGTGTTACAAACATTGCTATCATACTGAACCCAAACACAGCACTGTACCTGCTGCAGAGAAGAAAACTAACTCTATCCCAGCCGAAACCAGGACACAGCCTCACTTCAGCTGTGGTGTGGGTAATGGAGAAAATAATTTTGGAAGCCATTTGCAAGTGCATTAAGGATATGAAGGTGATTGGAAGTAGTCAACACAGATTTATGGAGATGAGAAACTGTGTGATAGCTGTCTATGATGAGATACCGGTTTTATGGATGAGCAGAGAATAGTGAATATTATTTACCTTGTCTTTTCAAAGGTCTTGAGGCTGTATCCTGAACATCCCCAAGGACATATAGCTTGAGTATGTGACATGTAAGTGGAGAGTGATGTGGCCTGGAAACTGACAAAACTATCAGACATGTTTTCAAATGCCAGTGGGCTGAAATGATTGTATGAGTGGCATGCAGTTCATGCAGGCCATTCACCAGTATTGTGAGCCTGGGGTGGATACTGTCTCCACTATAATTTGAATATTTATTAATGATCTGAATGATGAGACAGAGTGCATCCTCAGCGAGTTTACATATGACACAGAATTAGAATGTTTGGTTGACATAGTAGATGTTTTTTCCTGCCATTCAGAGAAACCTCACAGATGGAAGTAGAAACTGTCAGGAAATTCATTATACGTGGAAATACCAGCTCCTGCCATAGGAGTTGAAAAGTTCTGAGGACATGCTGGGGGCCAATCAATGGGAAAGTAACTCAGCAGAGAAAGGTCCTAGCTTTTCCTACTGAACAAAGTACTCTTACTATAAAGAACAATTCCCACTTGGTCTATAGAAGGATTCTTACCACCAAATTAAGTCCTTCCCTCTCAGTTCTGGTGAGACTGAGCGTCTGGAATTCTGGGCCAAATTCTGCACTCCTCCTGGCAGGAAAGACATGAACTTACAGAAGGTAGTTCAGTGAAGGGCCATAAAGTTGGTGAAGTGACTTCTCTTATGAGGAAATTCTGAGAGCTGACAATGTTCATCTTCAGAAGAGAAAGGTCCAGGGGATTTTTGCATTTATATAAATACTTTATAGGAGGATGAGAAGAACTTGGAGACAAGCTCTTCTGAGTCATCCTCAGTGACAGGACAAGAAGTAATGAAAAAATACTACTTGTGTTGCTGTGAGATCTTTGGCCACTGGAAGAGGTTTCCCAGAGAGTTTGTGAAGTCTTCCTTGTTCAAGAAATTAAAAAACTGACTAGACCAGACCTGAGGAATCTAGTCTAAGAGGGTGAGGGCTGTAAGACTTGAGGACCTACAGAGGTCCTGCAAATGTCCCTTCCACCCTCATCAATTTTGTGATGTTATGAATGATTTATGGACATTGACTTTCATCATTAGGATTATTTTCAAACAAAGGAATTGCCTGAAGCTGCTGAGTTTTAGCTCTAAAAAGATATTCTTAATGTTACAATGACAAAACATAGTCAAATATTTCTGTTCATTCCTCCTCGAACCCTCCTACATACCTTACACATAGGCAGTATGATTTGTCCTAACAAATCCGCCAGGTGGGAATTCCGCAAGCTGGGAATTGCCAAAGGAACTGTCTGAATGCTTGCACAATTGATGAATTCCAGAGATGGGGATGTTGTTTTGCAATTGGCTTTGGTACACATTGGCCTGCAAAATGATATTAGATGCTGCTAGAGACTGGGACAGCTGAACAAACTGGTCTCCCAAGGTTGCAGGCAACTTCCAAGTGAATCTTGACCCCCACTCCAGCAGGGACACCTTTGGAGGTAGATAAGGAATCCCAAGACCAGAACTCTCACTTTTGAATACATCAGTAAAAGCACTAAGTTCTGGACACATATGGAGATAAACCCTAAAGTAGATCCATAGGTGGTTTACTTCTTTATAATTGTGCATTCTGTAAGGCCAAAGACTGCATACTGGTATGTTTCTATCCAGACTTACTTATACCATAACCTTTTAGACCTGTTGATGTTTTACACCTGATTGATTGATTGATATATACTTCATTAATATTTGATACTATATTAGTAATAAGTCTAAGCAGAGTTATCCGCATAATCAATGTCATATTTATCTCACCTGGCCAAAAGGCTTCTCTCTGCTTCTCTCTAAAACTCTTTGGCACACAATTTGGTTGCTACACTTGGTCTCCTTCAGCTGAAAGTGCATGGTAGATTAATTTAACACATATCTTGTCAAAACAAGATCTTGTTAAAGCATACAGTATCGGTGATTGAGAGATGGGGACATACAAGTAAAGATCAGAAGCCAATTTTATTGAGTATACAAGGTGTTTTTAGAGGGTTTTACTTGCATGGCATTTATATAGGGTTCTATTTTTGCTAACAATCTCCCATTGGTTACACATTGTTCATAACATCAGTTACCTGGTAATCATTACAGTTTCACAACATATCTCTTGGTCACTTCTACCCCAGGGAGTAGTTATCTGTGTCTGTCTCTCCCATTGTTTCTGTTTGATTAAGCCTAAGATACTAATCTCCTTTATCAGTTCTGTTGTGCTCTCTGTTTTATTCCCCATACTTCCCCCTTCCTGTTTAACCAAAAATACTCTCTTAAGTGACTTGTATATTAATTTTTGCACACACTGTAAAATAAAAGGAATAACTAGAATGTACATAATATAATGCTTAAAACTTTTTTATATAAGTATATATATATATATATATATATATATATAAAAGTATATATATGTTTTATATATAAGCTTTTTTAACTAAATTTCTTATCTATTTATTAAGTCTCTGATTTCTCAGAAGCTGACTTAGTTAAGTCCATCATTTACTTGTGGTTTGTTTACACCTTTAGGGCTTGAATGCCTTCATGGGTTGACTGGAAGTAGTAAAAAAAAAAAAAAAAAAAAATAAAATAATGATAAGCAAAGGGTCTGGTGCCTTAGAGTCCCATTGAGAGAGAACATACCTCCCCAGCAGTACCATCTGCACTGGTAGCACAAAGGGTTTGACTGAGGGGAAGTGTCCCTCGGCACCTTTGATCTGTATCAAGTGGTGGCTTTGACACCTACCCCACAAAGCCTGAAAGCACCTGGGGCACTTCAACAAAGGACCATTGTGGGGACCATTTAGCTTGAGAGATAACTGTAACATCAGCCCCTGTGTCTATAAGGCTACAAGTGTTATCTTTTGTCCTTTTAATGCCAGGGTACATTGGCATGGGGGGACGTTGTTCTAATATAGGTTGTGACCAGCATTCTTGGGGTGTTTTAGTGGATCCAAATCTTCCTGTTCACCTTTTGTCTGTGAAAGGTGCACTCATGGTTTGGGGAAGTAAAATCAGTTGAGTTATTTTAGTTCACTGGGGCACAGTACAAGGTGGTTAAGGTGTCCAAGCCATGATTATTATCTTTGTCAGAGTCAGAGTCTATAACCCCAGGGAAGGCAAACAGTCCCATGAAAGAGGTGGATGACCAACCTAAAAGCTATGCATGCACACGCTGCCCTGGAGTTTTGAAAACTCCTGTGGGAAGCAAATGAACAGATGAATCAAGTAATGTTACTGTGATGGAGGTTGTCAGGTCCAGTCTGGCACTCCCTGCTGTGGCAGGTTGTAGGTCTGCAGTGGATCTGTGAATGCTGCTTGTGACAGCCAGGTTGAGGCTTTCTGTGGTCCACTCTGAGGCATTTGTATCTGTGCATGGTGCTTCCCTGTGCTCCAGCTTCAGTCTCCCGATATCAGATGCCCTTCAAAATCATACTCGGATTGACACTGAATAGCATAATGCCTCCTTTTGCAGAACCGAGGGCAAATACTTGGAGTTTTGGATCTTGCCTTCCCCTTTTTCTACTGAGCATCAAAAATGGCATATTGAGTTGGGGTTAATCATAAGTTTGCCAGTCCTTTTTAATCACGAGAGGTCATGAGTTGACAATGTGGACCATAAATAATTAGCAAAATAAGGAGACCCCCCAGGCTGTGTTCTGTAGCCATGTCTTGTAGTTCCTTAATTTCCAAGTAAGTGAGGAGCTCCCATTGTGAGTTTTTTTCCCTGGCACTGTGAAACATGACTGGCACGTCTATTTTCACTGAGATATTGAAAACACCCTCCTTAAGAGCCTTTTTCTTTAGTCACACCCAGTTATCGTGAGGGTAAGGAGGGAATAAGTCAAGCTCAGCATCTGGATCTATTGGCCCGGGATTGAAGGGGTCTCCCTCCTCCTCACTGCTAGAGCCGTGGACAGTGACAGAGGCTGCTAATGACCATGGTATAGAGTGCCTTCCCCTCCTTTGACTGGGTGGGGATTTGATGGCTGTGGCTGCTCTTCAGTAACAGAGACACCAGTTTCAGGTGAGCAGGAAGAGTCAGATTGGGGTAGGGGGCCAGTGGGATCAGCAAGAGCCTGAGACTGCTCTTGTTTTTTTAATCACTCAAAAATCACCCTCCAAGGCCAGAGCATGCACATTTCTGGCTCATGTCCCGTAGTAGCTAAATCACAGAGCATAACCCCCACATCATCCCAAACAAGCACTTGCAAAAATAGAGGAGGTAGTGACATTGGGGTGCTTAACAGCCACACATTTAAGAATATGCTTCAAGTCCAGACTTGGCAAGGATTTGCCATGTTTTGCAAGCAAAGCAAGCATTAGTTTGAAAATGCATCTCTCTAGATATATTTTTTTTCATGTTCTCCCTGGTTCATCTCCTTTTTTTCAGGCCCACTCTTGGTTCTTTCACCAGCACTTCGAGGTCCAGGGAGCTTGCCAATTACCGTGCAGATAGGCTAGTTCTTACTCCTTGCACAGGGCACCAATTATCAGCAATTGAGAGAAGGGGACATCTGAGTCAAGATCAGAAGCCAATTTTGTTGAGTTTACAATGCAATTTTATGTGTTTTTACTTGTATGGCACTTATATAGGGTTCTATTTTTGCTAACAATCTCCTATTGGTTACACATTTGTCATGACATCAGTTACCTGGTAATCATTACAAAGTTTCACAACTTATCTCTTGGTCACTTCTGCCCCGGGGAGTAGTTAACCTGCATTTGTCTCTCCCATGGTTTCTATTTAACTAGGCCTAAGATACTAGGCTCCTTTTTCTGTTCTATTGTGCTCTCTGTTTTATTCCCCATAAAACAGCAAGCTGCTGATATCATATTCATACAACACATACCTCTAATATGACTTTCATAAGGAATTCTGACCTATAGTACAGGAAAAGGCCTCAAAAGTCAGAATCCCAAGGCTGGGTATACTGCAAGGCATCTTTTCCTCAAAAGAAACTCTTATGAAAAAGTAAATTTAAGTGAAAAAGGTTTGTTTAAATTACTTCAGCTATATTTACATTTAAACCAACAGTTTATATCTTTAATTTTTATGTTTATGCCTTGTGTATAAGACACAGCTATTTTTGTCTCATGAAGAATTGTAAATGCATTAAGTACTGAATTGATGAGGTGAAAAAACACTTGGAGAAATGGCACACATGATCACATGAATGGTGTTGATTAGAACAGATGACTCAGCTTAGATCTCCCTGCTTTCTACTCTATATTGACATAGTGCCTTTGGGGATGTACATTCTTGCATTGTTTTCAAAGGACTAGAATATGTAATTTCTTTGTTAGGTGTTCTTGAGTCTTTCCAAGTCTCTAATTTTATTGCATAAAAGAGTCCCATAGGACACTTAATTTTGGCTTATCATAGCTTCGTCTGCATAGCAATCATTTGCCTTGAATGTGAGAATATGCTTCACCTATGCTATAGGTTATCCCTGACCATATACTGATTTTAAAATTCATCTTCCAGTAGAGGGCTGACTCAGAGTCTAGATATCTCTTGCATACATGTAAATTGTTGTTTTCCCATTTCTACATAAGCCTCACTACTTAAGAAACCACAAACACCATGCAGAAAGTTTTCTATTCACAAATCTTACTTCATGTTTTCATGCCTGGCTCATATTCTATCCTGTGTTTTTTTAAACTGAAAAGTAGACACTGAAACATGTTCCAATAGAAACATGTTTCTACCTACTGAAAATTATGTTACAAACCAAAAAATTCACACATTTCTTTTGGTATTGAAACATGGCAAACCTAGCCAGGTAGTAAACAATTCAGCCTCTCATGAATCCTGTCCTAATCACTGCATTGTTTGGATTAGTCTACTAGGTCAATCCAGTGATCACCCTTTAATATCCCAGGACCATGGATAAATTTCTTTGCTGTCAACTTCCTTAAGGGACTTCTGAATGACAGGAAAATACAATTGTCATAGACCTGGTTAAAACACGTTTTTCCTTTGGTGTTCATTGTGTAAGCTCTATCCTGATCTTCTGATTGAACTGTTTTTTTCAACAGGATACTACGGAGAGTTTTCTTCTTACACCAGCCCACATCTCCTCATGCTTTATTTTTTACCAATATCATTATCTTAGATCCACAGTGAATTATCAGTTTGACTTCAGACTTCTGACAGATTCAAGATAAATTGTAGGCTTCCTCAACATGTCACTTTTTCTGTTCATTCCTGTCTTGACTTCAGCTTTCGTCCAGAAGTAACTAAAGTTATAAATAAAAGCAGATCCCTCTTTGCTGGAAGTTAATTTCTTTATCTTTTAACAGTTCTCTATTTATATTTAAAAATCCAGATCTTTTTAAAACAAGCTTTTTCTCTCAACATTTTTTACTTGGATTTTTTACTTTGTGTTATTTTTAAAAAAATTATTATTGCCAAATGAATTGAGATCTAAGAACTGAACTCAATAGTAGACCATTAACAACTCTATCTTCCAGAACATCCCTCTGTTGTACAATTTCAGATACAAAATACAGAACAGGAGCTCTGGAGGTCTGGTACCTGAACTCTTCCTTTTTAAGACATGCATTCTTTTTATACACATCAAGAATCTAATCTGGAAACCATCCATCCATTGCTGGATTTTTGTCACACATACAGATCTATGTCTTATGAGAGAGTTTCATATTCGTTTTCTGCTCAGCTGTCTCAGGAATTGTTTATGTGGATACCATGTATTAAAGAATACTTTTATTTCCTGACTTCTTGTTTTGTTTGATTGTTTTAGATCTTCAGATTGTTTCTCAAGTTTGAGCCTCAGAATTTTAAAACTCTGTAAGTTCTATTACTTCTGAGTAATAATACTACTTTAAAAACAAACAAAAAACAAAAACAAAAGCAAAAAAACCCCAAAAAACCCAAAAAATTAAAACTAAACTAAACAAAAAACCCAAATATTTCTAATAATCTTTAAAAATATATATTCATTTAGAATATTGACAATAATATATAATAATACAGTTTTAATTTCAGTTAAGAGTGTTATGATGTAGCTACCTTTCTCATCTTTTTTTTTTATTTTCTTACAGCTATTTCTTACATTTTATATATTGCCCTGAAGGCTAGCTGTTATAGATTTCATTCACAGCTCTAAAGCCGTATCTGCAGTGACTTTTAAGAAAGCCATTGTCTTTAGAAATCTTGTTCATTTAATCATTTGAATTTAAAACAGCGTCTCAGCCTAAATGTAGAAACTGTGAAAGATATCCAGGTATATGACACAGGATCTGAAGGACTATCCAGATGACAAAGAGTTCAAGAATGAGTATATGTGTTTAGACATATGAAATTTGGTGTGGCTTGAAAGCTCTAATCAAGATGTGCCAGGAACAATACAAAACTGAATTAAATACAAGTGTAATAGAGCGTGT
>NW_028256144.1:0-29985 GCF_971803275.1 Cyanistes caeruleus | reverse complement strand
GTTTCTGGAATTTTGTGGGATTTTTCTGGGATTTGTACGAGACTTGAAGAATTTTGCGGGATTTTTCTTGAATTGTTTGGAAATTGTTGGAGATTTTGTGAGATGTTGCAGGAGTTTGTTTGGGTTTTGAGAAGATGTAGGGAAGTTTGTGGCATTTTTCTGGAATTTTGAGGGGCTTTCAAGAACTTTGTGAGAGTTTTCTTGAATTTAGTGGGAATTTGTTGAGATTTTGTGAGATGGTTCTGGAATTTGGTGGGATTTTTGTGGGATTTTGAGGATTTGTCTTGAATTTTGTGGGATTTGGAGGAGACTTGAAGAATTTGGAGGGAATTTTCTTGAATTTTTTGGATATTGGTGGAGATTTTGTGAGATGCTGCAGGAATGTGGTTGGGTTTTGAGAAGATTTAGGGATTTTTGTGGGATATTCGTGGAATTTTCAGCAGCTTTCAAGTATTTTGTGAGAGTCTTCTAGAATTTTGTGGAAATTTCCGGAGATTTTGTGAGATGTTGCAGGAATTTTGTGGGATTTTTGTGGAATTTTGAGGATTTCTCTTGAATTTTGTGGGATTTGGAGGAGACTTGAAGAAGTTGGAGGGATTTTTCCTAAATGTTGTGGAAATTGGTGGAGATTTTGTGAGATGTTTCAGGAATTTGTTTGGATTTTGAGAAGATGTAGGGAATTTTGTTGGATTTTTGTGGAATTTTGAGGATTTCTCTTGAATTTTGTGTGATTTGGTGGAGACTTGAAGAATTTTGCGGGAATTTTCTTAGATTTTGTGGAAATGTGTGGAGATTTTGTGAGATGTCTGTAGAATTTTGTAATGTTTTGAGAAGATGTAGGGAATTTTGTGGCATTATTCTGGAATTTTGAGGGGCATCCAAGAACTTTCTGAGAGTTTTTTTGAATTTTTTGGAAATTTGTTGAGATTTTGTGAGATGGTTCTGGAGTTTGGTGGGATATTGAGGAAATTCAGTGAATTTGGAGGGAATTTTCTTGAATTTTGTGGAAATTGTTGGAGATTTTGTGGGATGTTGCAGGAATGTGGTTGGGTTCTGAGAAGATTTAGGGAATTGTGTGGGGCTTGTACAGAATTTGGTGGGATTTCTCTTGAATTTTGTGGGATTTCTATTGAATTTTATGGGATGTTTGTGGGATGTTTGTGAGATGTTTGTAGGATGTTTGTGGTATTTGGAGGAAACTTGAAGAATTTGGAGGGAATTTTCTTGGATTTTTTGGATATTGGTGGAGATTTTGTGAGATGCTGCAGGAATGTGGTTGGGTTTTGAGAAGATTTAGGGATTTTTGTGGGATTTTCGTGGAATTTTCAGCAGCTTTCAAGTTTTTTGTGTGAGTCTTCTTGAATTTTGTGGAAATTTCCAGAGATTTTGTGGGATGTTGCAGGAATGTGGTTGGGTTCTGAGAAGATTTAGGGAATTGTGTGGGGCTTGTACAGGATTTTGTGCGATTTCTTTTGAATTTTGTGGGATTTCTCTTGAATTTTGTGGGATGTTTGTGGGATGTTTGTGGGATGTTTGTGGGATGTTTGTGGTATTTGGAGGAGACTTGAAGAATTTTGCGGGATTTTTCTTGAATTGTTTGGAAATTGGTGGAGATTTTGTGAGATGTTGCAGGAGTTTGTTTGGGTTCTGAGAAGATGGAAGGAATTTTGTTGGATTTTCTGGAATTTTGAGGATTTGTCTTGAATTTTGTGGGATTTGGAGGAGACTTGAAGAATTTTGCGGAATTTTCTTAGATTTTGTGGAAATTTGTTGAGATTTTGTGAGATGGTTCTGGAATTTGGTGGGATATTGAGGAAATTCAGTGAATTTTGCGGGATTTTTCTTGAATTTTGTGGAAATTGTTGGAGATTTTGTGGGATGTTGCAGGAATTTGGTAGGGTTTTGAGAAGGTTTAGGGAATTTTGTGGCATTTTTCTGCAATTTTGTGAGGCTTTTCCAGAATTTTTGGTGATATTGAGGTGATTTGGTGGGATGTTTCTGGAATTTTGTGGGATTTTTCTGGGATTTGTACGAGACTTGAAGAATTTGGAGGGATTTTTCTTGAATTTTGTGGAAATTGTTGGAGATTTTGTGGGATGTTGCAGGAATGTGGTTGGGTTTTGAGAAGATGTAGGTTATTTTGTGGCATTTTTCTGGAATTTTGAGGGGCTTTCAAGAACTTTGTGAGAGTTTTCTTGAATTTAGTGGAAATTTGTTGAGATTTTGTGAGTAGGTTCTGGAATTTGGTGGGATTTTTGTGGGATTTTGAGGATTTGTCTTGAATTTTGTGGGATTTGGAGGAGACTTGAAGAATTTGGAGGGAATTTTCTTGAATTTTTTGGATATTGGTGGAGATTTTGTGAGATGCTGCAGGAATGTGGTTGGGTTTTGAGAAGATTTAAGGATTTTTGTGGGATATTTGTGGAATTTTCAGCAGCTTTCAAGTATTTTGTGAGAGTCTTCTTGAATTTTGTGGAAATTTCTGGAGATTTTGTGAGATGTTGCAGGAATTTTGTGGGATTTTTTTGGAATTTTGAGGATTTCTCATGAATTTTGTGGGATTTGGAGGAGACTTGAAGAAGTTGGGGGGATTTTTCCTAAATGTTGTGGAAATTGGTGGAGATTTTGTGAGATGTTTCAGGAATTTGTTTGGATTTTGAGAAGATGTAGGGAATTTTGTTGGATTTTTGTGGAATTTTGAGGATTTGTCTTGAATTTTGTGGGATTTGGAGGAGACTTGAAGAATTTTGCGGGATTTTTCTTGAATTGTTTGGAAATTGGTGGAGATTTTGTGAGATGTTGCAGGATTTTGTTTGGGTTCTGAGAAGATGGAAGGAATTTTGTTGGATTTTTGTGGAATTTTGAGGATTTGTCTTGAATTTTGTGGGATTTGGAGGAGACTTGAAGAATTTTGCGGAATTTTCTTAGATTTAGTGGAAATTTGTTGAGATTTTGTGAGATGGTTCTGGAATTTGGTGGGATTTTTGTGGGATTTTGAGGATTTGTCTTGAATTTTGTGGGATTTGGAGGAGACTTGAAGAATTTGGAGGGAATTTTCTTGAATTTTTTGGATATTGGTGGAGATTTTGTGAGATGCTGCAGGAATGTGGTTGGGTTTTGAGAAGATTTAGGGATTTTTGTGGGGTTTTCGTGGAATTTTCAGCAGCTTTCAAGTATTTTGTGAGAGACTTCTTGAATTTTGTGGAAATTTCCAGAGATTTTGTGGGATGTTGCAGGAGTTTGTTTGGGTTTTGAGAAGATGTAGGGAATTTTGTGGCATTTTTCTGGAATTTTGAGGGGCTTTCAAGAAGTTTGTGAGAGTTTTTTTTGAATTTTTTGGAAATTTGTTGAGATTTTGTGAGATGGTTCTGGAGTTTGGTGGGATATTGAGAAAATTCAGTGAATTTGGAGGGAATTTTCTTGAATTTTGTGGAAATTGTTGGAGATTTTGTGGGATGTTGCAGGAATGTGGTTGGGTTCTGAGAAGATTTAAGGAATTGTGTGGGGCTTGTACAGAATTTGGTGGGATTTCTCTTGAATTTTGTGGGATTTCTATTGAATTTTATGGGATGTTTGTGGGATGTTTGTGAGATGTTTGTAGGATGTTTGTGGTATTTGGAGGAGACTTGAAGAATTTTGCAGGATTTTTCTTGAAATGTTTGGAAATTGGTGGAGATTTTGTGAGATGTTGCAGGAATTTGTTTGGGTTTTGAGAAGATGGAAGGAATTTTGTTGGATTTTTGTGGAATTTTGAGGATTTGTCTTGAATTTTGTGGGATTTGGGGGAGACTTGAAGAATTTTGCGGGAATTTTCTTAGATTTTGTGGAAATTTGTTGAGATTTTGTGAGATGGTTCTGGAATTTGGTGGGATATTGAGGAAATTCAGTGAATTTTGCGGGATTTTTCTTGAATTTTGTGGAAATTGTTGGAGATTTTGTGGGATGTTGCAGGAATTGGGTAGGGTTTTGAGAAGGTTTAGGGAATTTTGTGGCATTTTTCTGCAATTTTGTGAGGCTTTTCCAGAATTTTTGGTGATATTGAGGTGATTTTGTGGGATGTTTGTGGGATGTTTGTGGGATGTTTGTGGTATTTGGAGGAGACTTGAAGAATTTTGTGGGATTTTTCTTGAATTGTTTGGAAATTGGTGGAGATTTTGTGAGATGTTGCAGGAGTTTGTTTGGGTTTTGAGAAGATGTAGGGAAGTTTGTGGCATTTTTCTGGAATTTTGAGGGGCTTTCAAGAACTTTGTGAGAGTCTTCTTGAATTTTGTGGAAATTTGTTGAGATTTTGTGAGATGGTTCTGGAATTTGGTGGGATTTTTGTGGGATTTTGAGGATTTGTCTTGAATTTTGTGGGATTTGGAGGAGACTTGAAGAATTTGGAGGGAATTTTCTTGAATTTTTTGGATATTGGTGGAGATTTTGTGAGATGCTGCAGGAATGTGGTTGGGTTTTGAGAAGATTTAGGGATTTTTGTGGGATATTCGTGGAATTTTCAGCAGCTTTCAAGTATTTTGTGAGAGTCTTCTTGAATTTTGTGGAAATTTCCAGAGATTTTGTGGGATGTTGCAGGAGTTTGTTTGGGTTTTGAGAAGATGTAGGGAAGTTTGTGGCATTTTTCTGGAATTTTGAGGGGCTTTCAAGAAGTTTGTGAGAGTTTTTTTTGAATTTTTTGGAAATTTGTTGAGATTTTGTGAGATGGTTCTGGAGTTTGGTGGGATATTGAGGAAATTCAGTGAATTTGGAGGAAATTTTCTTGAATTTTGTGGAAATTGTTGGAGATTTTGTGGGATGTTGCAGGAATGTGGTTGGGTTCTGAGAAGATTTAAGGAATTGTGTGGGGCTTGTACAGAATTTGGTGGGATTTTTCTTGAATTTTGTGGGATTTCTATTGAATTTTATGGGATGTTTGTGGGATGTTTGTGAGATGTTTGTAGGATGTTTGTGGTATTTGGAGGAGACTTGAAGAATTTTGCGGGATTTTTCTTGAAATGTTCGGAAATTGGTGGAGATTTTGTGAGATGTTGCAGGAATTTGTTTGGGTTCTGAGAAGATGGAAGGAATTTTGTTGGATTTTTGTGGAATTTTGAGGATTTGTCTTGAATTTTGTGGGATTTGGGGGAGACTTGAAGAATTTGGAGGGAATTTTCTTAGATTTTGTGGAAATTTGTTGAGATTTTGTGAGATGGTTCTGGAATTTGGTGGGATATTGAGGAAATTCAGTGAATTTTGCGGGATTTTTCTTGAATTTTGTGGAAATTGTTGGAGATTTTGTGGGATGTTGCAGGAATTGGGTAGGGTTTTGAGAAGGTTTAGGGAATTTTGTGGCATTTTTCTGCAATTTTGTGAGGCTTTTCCAGAATTTTTGGTGATATTGAGGTGATTTGGTGGGATGTTTCTGGAATTTTGTGGGATTTTTCTGGGATTTGTACGAGACTTGAAGAATTTTGCGGGATTTTTCTTGAATTGTTTGGAAATTGGTGGAGATTTTGTGAGATGTTGCAGGAGTTTGTTTGGGTTTTGAGAAGATGTAGGGAAGTTTGTGGCATTTTTCTGGAATTTTGAGGGGCTTTCAAGAACTTTGTGAGAGTCTTCTTGAATTTTGTGGAAATTTGTTGAGATTTTGTGAGATGGTTCTGGAATTTGGTGGGATTTTTGTGGGATTTTGAGGATTTGTCTTGAATTTTGTGGGATTTGGAGGAGACTTGAAGAATTTGGAGGGAATTTTCTTGAATTTTTTGGATATTGGTGGAGATTTTGTGAGATGCTGCAGGAATGTGGTTGGGTTTTGAGAAGATTTAGGGATTTTTGTGGGATATTCGTGGAATTTTCAGCAGCTTTCAAGTATTTTGTGAGAGTCTTCTTGAATTTTGTGGAAATTTCCAGAGATTTTGTGGGATGTTGCAGGAGTTTGTTTGGGTTTTGAGAAGATGTAGGGAAGTTTGTGGCATTTTTCTGGAATTTTGAGGGGCTTTCAAGAACTTTGTGAGAGTTTTTTTTGAATTTTTTGGAAATTTGTTGAGATTTTGTGAGATGGTTCTGGAGTTTGGTGGGATATTGAGGAAATTCAGTGAATTTGGAGGAAATTTTCTTGAATTTTGTGGAAATTGTTGGAGATTTTGTGGGATGTTGCAGGAATGTGGTTGGGTTCTGAGAAGATTTAAGGAATTGTGTGGGGCTTGTACAGAATTTGGTGGGATTTCTCTTGAATTTTGTGGGATTTCTATTGAATTTTATGGGATGTTTGTGGGATGTTTGTGAGATGTTTGTAGGATGTTTGTGGTATTTGGAGGAGACTTGAAGAATTTTGCGGGATTTTTCTTGAAATGTTTGGAAATTGGTGGAGATTTTGTGAGATGTTGCAGGAGTTTGTTTGGGTTTTGAGTAGATGTAGGGAAGTTTGTGGCATTTTTCTGGAATTTTGAGGGGCTTTCAAGAACTTTGTGAGAGTTTTCTTGAATTTAGTGGAAATTTGTTGAGATTTTGTGAGATGGTTCTGGAGTTTGGTGGGATTTTTGTGGGATTTTGAGGATTTGTCTTGAATTTTGTGGGATTTGGAGGAGACTTGAAGAATTTGGAGGGAATTTTCTTGAATTTTGTGGAAATTGTTGGAGATTTTGTGGGATGTTGCAGGAATGTGGTTGGGTTCTGAGAAGATTTAGGGAATTGTGTGGGGCTTGTACAGGATTTTGTGCGATTTCTTTTGAATTTTGTGGGATTTCTCTTGAATTTTGTGGGATGTTTGTGGGATGTTTGTGGGATGTTTGTGGTATTTGGAGGAGACTTGAAGAATTTTGTGGGATTTTTCTTGAATTGTTTGGAAATTGGTGGAGATTTTGTGAGATGTTGCAGGAGTTTGTTTGGGTTTTGAGAAGATGGAAGGAATTTTGTTGGATTTTTGTGGAATTTTGAGGATTTGTCTTGAATTTTGTGGGATTTGGAGGAGACTTGAAGAATTTGGAGGGAATTTTCTTAGATTTTGTGGAAATTTGTTGAGATTTTGTGAGATGGTTCTGGAATTTGGTGGGATATTGAGGAAATTCAGTGAATTTTGAGGGATTTTTCTTGAATTTTGTGGAAATTGTTGGAGATTTTGTGGGATGTTGCAGGAATTTGGTAGGGTTTTGAGAAGGTTTAGGGAATTTTGTGGCATTTTTCTGCAATTTTGTGAGGCTTTTCCAGAATTTTTGGTGATATTGAGGTGATTTGGTGGGATGTTTCTGGAATTTTGTGGGATTTTTCTGGGATTTGTACGAGACTTGAAGAATTTTGCGGGATTTTTCTTGAATTGTTTGGAAATTGTTGGAGATTTTGTGAGATGTTGCAGGAGTTTGTTTGGGTTTTGAGAAGATGTAGGGAAGTTTGTGGCATTTTTCTGGAATTTTGAGGGGCTTTCAAGAACTTTGTGAGAGTTTTCTTGAATTTAGTGGAAATTTGTTGAGATTTTGTGAGATGGTTCTGGAATTTGGTGGGATTTTTGTGGGATTTTGAGGATTTGTCTTGAATTTTGTGGGATTTGGAGGAGACTTGAAGAATTTGGAGGGAATTTTCTTGAATTTTTTGGATATTGGTGGAGATTTTGTGAGATGCTGCAGGAATGTGGTTGGGTTTTGAGAAGATTTAGGGATTTTTGTGGGATATTCATGGAATTTTCAGCAGCTTTGAAGTATTTTGTGAGAGTCTTCTTGAATTTTGTGGAAATTTCTGGAGATTTTATGAGATGTTGCAGGAATTTTGTGGGATTTTTGTGGAATTTTGAGGATTTCTCTTGAATTTTGTGGGATTTGGAGGAGACTTGAAGAATTTTGCGGGAATTTTCTTAGATTTTGTGGAAATGTGTGGAGATTTTGTGAGATGTCTGTAGAATTTTGTAATGTTTTGAGAAGATGTAGGGAATTTTGTGGCATTTTTCTGGAATTTTGAGGGGCTTTCAAGAACTTTGTGAGACTTTTTTTGAATTTTTTGGAAATTTGTTGAGATTTTGTGAGATGTTTCTGGAGTTTGGTGGGATATTGAGGAAATTCAGTGAATTTGGAGGGAATTTTCTTGAATTTTGTGGAAATTGTTGGAGATTTTGTGGGATGTTGCAGGAATGTGGTTGGGTTCTGAGAAGATTTAGGGAATTGTGTGGGGCTTGTACAGAATTTGGTGGGATTTCTCTTGAATTTTGTGGGATTTCTCTTGAATTTTATGGGATGTTTGTGGGATGTTTGTGAGATGTTTGTAGGATGTTTGTGGTATTTGGAGGAGACTTGAAGAATTTTGCGGGATTTTTCTTGAAATGTTTGGAAATTGGTGGAGATTTTGTGAGATGTTGCAGGAATTTGTTTGGGTTTTGAGAAGATGGAAGGAATTTTGTTGGATTTTTGTGGAATTTTGAGGATTTCTCTTGAATTTTGTGGGATTTGGAGGAGACTTGAAGAATTTGGAGGGAATTTTCTTAGATTTTGTGGAAATTTGTTGAGATTTTGTGAGATGGTTCTGGAATTTGGTGGGATATCGAGGAAATTCAGTGAATTTGGAGGGATTTTTCTTGAATTTTGTTTGGAAATTGTTGGAGATTTTTTGGGATGTTGCAGGAATTGGGTAGGGTTTTGAGAAGGTTTAGGGAATTTTGTGGCATTTTTCTGGAATTTTGTGAGGCTTTTCCAGAATTTTTGGTGATATTGAGGTGATTTGGTGGGATGTTTCTGGAATTTTGTGGGATTTTTCTGGGATTTGTACGAGACTTGAAGAATTTTGCGGGATTTTTCTTGAATTGTTTGGAAATTGGTGGAGATTTTGTGAGATGTTGCAGGAGTTTGTTTGGGTTTTGAGAAGATGTAGGGAAGTTTGTGGCATTTTTCTGGAATTTTGAGGGGCTTTCAAGAACTTTGTGAGAGTTTTCTTGAATTTAGTGGAAATTTGTTGAGATTTTGTGAGATGTTGCAGGAATTTTGTGGGATTTTTGTGGAATTTTGAGGAATTCTCTTGAATATTGTGGGATTTGGAGGAGACTTGAAGAAGTTGGAGGGATTTTTCCTAAATGTTGTGGAAATTGGTGGAGATTTTGTGAGATGTTTCAGGAATTTGTTTGGATTTTGAGAAGATGTAGGGAATTTTGTTGGATTTTTGTGGAATTTTGAGGATTTCTCTTGAATTTTGTGGGATTTGGAGGAGACTTGAAGAATTTTGCGGGAATTTTCTTAGATTTTGTGGAAATGTGTGGAGATTTTGTGAGATGTCTGTAGAATTTTGTAATGTTTTGAGAAGATGTAGGGAATTTTGTGGCATTTTTCTGGAATTTTGAGGGGATTTCAAGAACTTTGTGAGAGTTTTTTTGAATTTTTTGGAAATTTGTTGAGATTTTGTGAGATGGTTCTGGAGTTTGGTGGGATATTGAGGAAATTCAGTGAATTTGGAGGGAATTTTCTTGAATTTTGTGGAAATTGTTGGAGATTTTGTGGGATGTTGCAGGAATTGGGTAGGGTTTTGAGAAGGTTTAGGGAATTTTGTGGCATTTTTTTGCAATTTTGTGAGGCTTTTCCAGAATTTTTGGTGATATTGAGGTGATTTGGTGGGATGTTTCTGGAATTTTGTGGGATTTTTCTGGGATTTGTACGAGACTTGAAGAATTTTGCGGGATTTTTCTTGAATTGTTTGGAAATTGGTGGAGATTTTGTGAGATGTTGCAGGAGTTTGTTTGGGTTTTGAGAAGATGTAGGGAAGTTTGTGGCATTTTTCTGGAATTTTGAAGGGCTTTCAAGAACTTTGTGAGAGTTTTCTTGAATTTAGTGGAAATTTGTTGAGATTTTGTGAGATGGTTCTGGAATTTGGTGGGATTTTTGTGGGATTTTGAGGATTTGTCTTGAATTTTGTGGGATTTGGAGGAGACTTGAAGAATTTGGAGGGAATTTTCTTGAATTTTTTGGATATTGGTGGAGATTTTGTGAGATGCTGCAGGAATGTGGTTGGTTTTTGAGAAGATTTAGGGATTTTTGTGGGGTTTTCGTGGAATTTTCAGCATCTTTCAAGTATTTTGTGAGAGTCTTCTTGAATTTTGTGGAAATTTCCAGAGATTTTGTGGGATGTTGCAGGAGTTTGTTTGGGTTTTGAGAAGATGTAGGGAATTTTGTGGCATTTTTCTGGAATTTTGAGGGGCTTTCAAGAAGTTTGTGAGAGTTTTTTTTGAATTTTTTGGAAATTTGTTGAGATTTTGTGAGATGGTTCTGGAGTTTGGTGGGATATTGAGGAAATTCAGTGAATTTGGAGGAAATTTTCTTGAATTTTGTGGAAATTGTTGGAGATTTTGTGGGATGTTGCAGGAATGTGGTTGGGTTCTGAGAAGATTTAGGGAATTGTGTGGGGCTTGTACAGAATTTGGTGGGATTTCTCTTGAATTTTGTGGGATTTCTCTTGAATTTTATGGGATGTTTGTGGGATGTTTGTGAGATGTTTGTAGGATGTTTGTGGTATTTGGAGGAGACTTGAAGAATTTTGCGGGATTTTTCTTGAAATGTTTGGAAATTGGTGGAGATTTTGTGAGATGTTGCAGGAATTTGTTTGGGTTTTGAGAAGATGGAAGGAATTTTGTTGGATTTTTGTGGAATTTTGAGGATTTCTCTTGAATTTTGTGGGATTTGGAGGAGACTTGAAGAATTTGGAGGGAATTTTCTTAGATTTTGTGGAAATTTGTTGAGATTTTGTGAGATGGTTCTGGAATTTGGTGGGATATTGAGGAAATTCAGTGAATTTTGCGGGATTTTTCTTGAATTTTGTTTGGAAATTGTTGGAGATTTTTTGGGATGTTGCAGGAATTGGGTAGGGTTTTGAGAAGGTTTAGGGAATTTTGTGGCATTTTTCTGCAATTTTGTGAGGCTTTTCCAGAATTTTTGGTGATATTGAGGTGATTTGGTGGGATGTTTCTGGAATTTTGTGGGATTTTTCTGGGATTTGTACGAGACTTGAAGAATTTTGCGGGATTTTTCTTGAATTGTTTGGAAATTGGTGGAGATTTTGTGAGATGTTGCAGGAGTTTGTTTGGGTTTTGAGAAGATGTAGGGAAGTTTGTGGCATTTTTCTGGAATTTTGAGGGGCTTTCAAGAACTTTGTGAGAGTCTTCTTGAATTTTGTGGAAATTTGTTGAGATTTTGTGAGATGGTTCTGGAATTTGGTGGGATTTTTGTGGGATTTTGAGGATTTGTCTTGAATTTTGTGGGATTTGGAGGAGACTTGAAGAATTTGGAGGGAATTTTCTTGAATTTTTTGGATATTGGTGGAGATTTTGTGAGATGCTGCAGGAATGTGGTTGGGTTTTGAGAAGATTTAGGGATTTTTGTGGGATATTCGTGGAATTTTCAGCAGCTTTCAAGTTTTTTGTGTGAGTCTTCTTGAATTTTGTGGAAATTTCCGGAGATTTTGTGAGATGTTGCAGGAATTTTGTGGGATTTTTGTGGAATTTTGAGGAATTCTCTTGAATATTGTGGGATTTGGAGGAGACTTGAAGAAGTTGGAGGGATTTTTCCTAAATGTTGTGGAAATTGGTGGAGATTTTGTGAGATGTTTCAGGAATTTGTTTGGATTTTGAGAAGATGTAGGGAATTTTGTTGGATTTTTGTGGAATTTTGAGGATTTCTCTTGAATTTTGTGGGATTTGGAGGAGACTTGAAGAATTTTGCGGGAATTTTCTTAGATTTTGTGGAAATGTGTGGAGATTTTGTGAGATGTCTGTAGAATTTTGTAATGTTTTGAGAAGATGTAGGGAATTTTGTGGCATTTTTCTGGAATTTTGAGGGGCTTTCAAGAACTTTGTGAGAGTTTTTTTGAATTTTTTGGAAATTTGTTGAGATTTTGTGAGATGGTTCTGGAGTTTGGTGGGATATTGAGGAAATTCAGTGAATTTGGAGGGAATTTTCTTGAATTTTGTGGAAATTGTTGGAGATTTTGTGGGATGTTGCAGGAATGTGGTTGGGTTCTGAGAAGATTTAGGGAATTGTGTGGGGCTTGTACAGAATTTGGTGGGATTTCTCTTGAATTTTGTGGGATTTCTCTTGAATTTTATGGGATGTTTGTGGGATGTTTGTGAGATGTTTGTAGGATGTTTGTGGTATTTGGAGGAGACTTGAAGAATTTTGCGGGATTTTTCTTGAAATGTTTGGAAATTGGTGGAGATTTTGTGAGATGGTGCAGGAATTTGGGTTTTGAGAAGATGGAAGGAATTTTGTGGGATTTTTGTGGAATTTTGAGGATTTGTCTTGAATTTTGTGGGATTTAGAGGAGACTTGAAGAATTTGGAGGGAATTTTCTTAGATTTAATGGAAATTTGTTGAGATTTTGTGAGATGGTTCTGGAATTTGGTGGGATATTGAGGAAATTCAGTGAATTTTGCGGGATTTTTCTTGAATTTTGTGGAAATTGTTGGAGATTTTTTGGGATGTTGCAGGAATTGGGTAGGGTTTTGAGAAGGTTTAGGGAATTTTGTGGCATTTTTCTGCAATTTTGTGAGGCTTTTCCAGAATGTTTGGTGATATTGAGGTGATTTGGTGGGATGTTTCTGGAATTTTGTGGGATTTTTCTGGGATTTGTACGAGACTTGAAGAATTTTGCGGGATTTTTCTTGAATTGTTTGGAAATTGGTGGAGATTTTGTGAGATGTTGCAGGAGTTTGTTTGGGTTTTGAGAAGATGTAGGGAAGTTTGTGGCATTTTTCTGGAATTTTGAGGGGCTTTCAAGAACTTTGTGAGAGTCTTCTTGAATTTTGTGGAAATTTGTTGAGATTTTGTGAGATGGTTCTGGAATTTGGTGGGATTTTTGTGGGATTTTGAGGATTTGTCTTGAATTTTGTGGGATTTGGAGGAGACTTGAAGAATTTGGAGGGAATTTTCTTGAATTTTTTGGATATTGGTGGAGATTTTGTGAGATGCTGCAGGAATGTGGTTGGGTTTTGAGAAGATTTAGGGATTTTTGTGGGATATTCGTGGAATTTTCAGCAGCTTTCAAGTTTTTTGTGTGAGTCTTCTTGAATTTTGTGGAAATTTCCGGAGATTTTGTGAGATGTTGCAGGAATTTTGTGGGATTTTTGTGGAATTTTGAGGAATTCTCTTGAATATTGTGGGATTTGGAGGAGACTTGAAGAAGTTGGAGGGATTTTTCCTAAATGTTGTGGAAATTGGTGGAGATTTTGTGAGATGTTTCAGGAATTTGTTTGGATTTTGAGAAGATGTAGGGAATTTTGTTGGATTTTTGTGGAATTTTGAGGATTTCTCTTGAATTTTGTGGGATTTGGAGGAGACTTGAAGAATTTTGCGGGAATTTTCTTAGATTTTGTGGAAATGTGTGGAGATTTTGTGAGATGTCTGTAGAATTTTGTAATGTTTTGAGAAGATGTAGGGAATTTTGTGGCATTTTTCTGGAATTTTGAGGGGCTTTCAAGAACTTTGTGAGAGTTTTTTTGAATTTTTTGGAAATTTGTTGAGATTTTGTGAGATGGTTCTGGAGTTTGGTGGGATATTGAGGAAATTCAGTGAATTTGGAGGGAATTTTCTTGAATTTTGTGGAAATTGTTGGAGATTTTGTGGGATGTTGCAGGAATGTGGTTGGGTTCTGAGAAGATTTAGGGAATTGTGTGGGGCTTGTACAGAATTTGGTGGGATTTCTCTTGAATTTTGTGGGATTTCTATTGAATTTTATGGGATGTTTGTGGGATGTTTGTGAGATGTTTGTAGGATGTTTGTGGTATTTGGAGGAGACTTGAAGAATTTTGCGGGATTTTTCTTGAAATGTTTGGAAATTGGTGGAGATTTTGTGAGATGTTGCAGGAATTTGGGTTTTGAGAAGATGTAGGGAATTTTGTGGGATTTTTGTGGAATTTTGAGGATTTGTCTTGAATTTTGTGGGATTTAGAGGAGACTTGAAGAATTTGGAGGGAATTTTCTTAGATTTAATGGAAATTTGTTGAGATTTTGTGAGATGGTTCTGGAGTTTGGTGGGATATTGAGGAAATTCAGTGAATTTTGCGGGATTTTTCTTGAATTTTGTGGAAATTGTTGGAGATTTTTTGGGATGTTGCAGGAATTGGGTAGGGTTTTGAGAAGGTTTAGGGAATTTTGTGGCATTTTTCTGCAATTTTGTGAGGCTTTTCCAGAATGTTTGGTGATATTGAGGTGATTTGGTGGGATGTTTCTGGAATTTTGTGGGATTTTTCTGGGATTTGTACGAGACTTGAAGAATTTTGCGGGATTTTTCTTGAATTGTTTGGAAATTGGTGGAGATTTTGTGAGATGTTGCAGGAGTTTGTTTGGGTTTTGAGAAGATGTAGGGAAGTTTGTGGCATTTTTCTGGAATTTTGAGGGGCTTTCAAGAACTTTGTGAGAGTTTTCTTGAATTTAGTGGAAATTTGTTGAGATTTTGTGAGATGGTTCTGGAATTTGGTGGGATTTTTGTGGGATTTTGAGGATTTGTCTTGAATTTTGTGGGATTTGGAGGAGACTTGAAGAATTTGGAGGGAATTTTCTTGAATTTTTTGGATATTGGTGGAGATTTTGTGAGATGCTGCAGGAATGTGGTTGGGTTTTGAGAAGATTTAGGGATTTTTGTGGGATATTCGTGGAATTTTCAGCAGCTTTCAAGTATTTTGTGAGAGTCTTCTTGAATTTTGTGGAAATTTCCGGAGATTTTGTGAGATGTTGCAGGAATTTTGTGGGATTTTTGTGGAATTTTGAGGAATTCTCTTGAATATTGTGGGATTTGGAGGAGACTTGAAGAAGTTGGAGGGATTTTTCCTAAATGTTGTGGAAATTGGTGGAGATTTTGTGAGATGTTTCAGGAATTTGTTTGGATTTTGAGAAGATGTAGGGAATTTTGTTGGATTTTTGTGGAATTTTGAGGATTTCTCTTGAATTTTGTGGGATTTGGAGGAGACTTGAAGAATTTTGCGGGAATTTTCTTAGATTTTGTGGAAATGTGTGGAGATTTTGTGAGACGTCTGTAGAATTTTGTAATGTTTTGAGAAGATGTAGGGAATTTTGTGGCATTTTTCTGGAATTTTGAGGGGCTTTCAAGAACTTTGTGAGAGTTTTTTTGAATTTTTTGGAAATTTGTTGAGATTTTGTGAGATGGTTCTGGAGTTTGGTGGGATATTGAGGAAATTCAGTGAATTTGGAGGGAATTTTCTTGAATTTTGTGGAAATTGTTGGAGATTTTGTGGGATGTTGCAGGAATGTGGTTGGGTTCTGAGAAGATTTAGGGAATTGTGTGGGGCTTGTACAGAATTTGGTGGGATTTCTCTTGAATTTTGTGGGATTTCTATTGAATTTTATGGGATGTTTGTGGGATGTTTGTGAGATGTTTGTAGGATGTTTGTGGTATTTGGAGGAGACTTGAAGAATTTTGCGGGATTTTTCTTGAAATGTTTGGAAATTGGTGGAGATTTTTTGGGATGTTGCAGGAATTGGGTAGGGTTTTGAGAAGGTTTAGGGAATTTTGTGGCATTTTTCTGCAATTTTGTGAGGCTTTTCCAGAATGTTTGGTGATATTGAGGTGATTTGGTGGGATGTTTCTGGAATTTTGTGGGATTTTTCTGGGATTTGTACGAGACTTGAAGAATTTTGCGGGATTTTTCTTGAATTGTTTGGAAATTGGTGGAGATTTTGTGAGATGTTGCAGGAGTTTGTTTGGGTTTTGAGAAGATGTAGGGAAGTTTGTGGCATTTTTCTGGAATTTTGAGGGGCTTTCAAGAACTTTGTGAGAGTTTTCTTGAATTTAGTGGAAATTTGTTGAGATTTTGTGAGATGGTTCTGGAATTTGGTGGGATTTTTGTGGGATTTTGAGGATTTGTCTTGAATTTTGTGGGATTTGGAGGAGACTTGAAGAATTTGGAGGGAATTTTCTTGAATTTTTTGGATATTGGTGGAGATTTTGTGAGATGCTGCAGGAATGTGGTTGGGTTTTGAGAAGATTTAGGGATTTTTGTGGGATATTCGTGGAATTTTCAGCAGCTTTCAAGTTTTTTGTGTGAGTCTTCTTGAATTTTGTGGAAATTTCCGGAGATTTTGTGAGATGTTGCAGGAATTTTGTGGGATTTTTGTGGAATTTTGAGGAATTCTCTTGAATATTGTGGGATTTGGAGGAGACTTGAAGAAGTTGGAGGGATTTTTCCTAAATGTTGTGGAAATTGGTGGAGATTTTGTGAGATGTTTCAGGAATTTGTTTGGATTTTGAGAAGATGTAGGGAATTTTGTTGGATTTTTGTGGAATTTTGAGGATTTCTCTTGAATTTTGTGGGATTTGGAGGAGACTTGAAGAATTTTGCGGGAATTTTCTTAGATTTTGTGGAAATGTGTGGAGATTTTGTGAGATGTCTGTAGAATTTTGTAATGTTTTGAGAAGATGTAGGGAATTTTGTGGCATTTTTCTGGAATTTTGAGGGGCTTTCAAGAACTTTGTGAGAGTTTTTTTGAATTTTTTGGAAATTTGTTGAGATTTTGTGAGATGGTTCTGGAGTTTGGTGGGATATTGAGGAAATTCAGTGAATTTGGAGGGAATTTTCTTGAATTTTGTGGAAATTGTTGGAGATTTTGTGGGATGTTGCAGGAATGTGGTTGGGTTCTGAGAAGATTTAGGGAATTGTGTGGGGCTTGTACAGAATTTGGTGGGATTTCTCTTGAATTTTGTGGGATTTCTCTTGAATTTTATGGGATGTTTGTGGGATGTTTGTGAGATGTTTGTAGGATGTTTGTGGTATTTGGAGGAGACTTGAAGAATTTTGCGGGATTTTTCTTGAAATGTTTGGAAATTGGTGGAGATTTTGTGAGATGGTGCAGAAATTTGTTTGGGTTTTGAGAAGATGTAGGGAATTTTGTGGGATTTTTGTGGAATTTTGAGGATTTGTCTTGAATTTTGTGGGATTTAGAGGAGACTTGAAGAATTTGGAGGGAATTTTCTTAGATTTAATGGAAATTTGTTGAGATTTTGTGAGATGGTTCTGGAATTTGGTGGGATATTGAGGAAATTCAGTGAATTTTGCGGGATTTTTCTTGAATTTTGTGGAAATTGTTGGAGATTTTTTGGGATGTTGCAGGAATTGGGTAGGGTTTTGAGAAGGTTTAGGGAATTTTGTGGCATTTTTCTGCAATTTTGTGAGGCTTTTCCAGAATGTTTGGTGATATTGAGGTGATTTGGTGGGATGTTTCTGGAATTTTGTGGGATTTTTCTGGGATTTGTACGAGACTTGAAGAATTTTGCGGGATTTTTCTTGAATTGTTTGGAAATTGGTGGAGATTTTGTGAGATGTTGCAGGAGTTTGTTTGGGTTTTGAGAAGATGTAGGGAAGTTTGTGGCATTTTTCTGGAATTTTGAGGGGCTTTCAAGAACTTTGTGAGAGTTTTCTTGAATTTAGTGGAAATTTGTTGAGATTTTGTGAGATGGTTCTGGAATTTGGTGGGATTTTTGTGGGATTTTGAGGATTTGTCTTGAATTTTGTGGGATTTGGAGGAGACTTGAAGAATTTGGAGGGAATTTTCTTGAATTTTTTGGATATTGGTGGAGATTTTGTGAGATGCTGCAGGAATGTGGTTGGGTTTTGAGAAGATTTAGGGATTTTTGTGGGATATTCGTGGAATTTTCAGCAGCTTTCAAGTTTTTTGTGTGAGTCTTCTTGAATTTTGTGGAAATTTCCGGAGATTTTGTGAGATGTTGCAGGAATTTTGTGGGATTTTTGTGGAATTTTGAGGAATTCTCTTGAATATTGTGGGATTTGGAGGAGACTTGAAGAAGTTGGAGGGATTTTTCCTAAATGTTGTGGAAATTGGTGGAGATTTTGTGAGATGTTTCAGGAATTTGTTTGGATTTTGAGAAGATGTAGGGAATTTTGTTGGATTTTTGTGGAATTTTGAGGATTTCTCTTGAATTTTGTGGGATTTGGAGGAGACTTGAAGAATTTTGCGGGAATTTTCTTAGATTTTGTGGAAATGTGTGGAGATTTTGTGAGATGTCTGTAGAATTTTGTAATGTTTTGAGAAGATGTAGGGAATTTTGTGGCATTTTTCTGGAATTTTGAGGGGCTTTCAAGAACTTTGTGAGAGTTTTTTTGAATTTTTTGGAAATTTGTTGAGATTTTGTGAGATGGTTCTGGAGTTTGGTGGGATATTGAGGAAATTCAGTGAATTTGGAGGGAATTTTCTTGAATTTTGTGGAAATTGTTGGAGATTTTGTGGGATGTTGCAGGAATGTGGTTGGGTTCTGAGAAGATTTAGGGAATTGTGTGGGGCTTGTACAGAATTTGGTGGGATTTCTCTTGAATTTTGTGGGATTTCTATTGAATTTTATGGGATGTTTGTGGGATGTTTGTGAGATGTTTGTAGGATGTTTGTGGTATTTGGAGGAGACTTGAAGAATTTTGCGGGATTTTTCTTGAAATGTTTGGAAATTGGTGGAGATTTTGTGAGATGGTGCAGGAATTTGGGTTTTGAGAAGATGGAAGGAATTTTGTGGGATTTTTGTGGAATTTTGAGGATTTGTCTTGAATTTTGTGGGATTTAGAGGAGACTTGAAGAATTTGGAGGGAATTTTCTTAGATTTAATGGAAATTTGTTGAGATTTTGTGAGATGGTTCTGGAATTTGGTGGGATATTGAGGAAATTCAGTGAATTTTGCGGGATTTTTCTTGAATTTTGTGGAAATTGTTGGAGATTTTTTGGGATGTTGCAGGAATTGGGTAGGGTTTTGAGAAGGTTTAGGGAATTTTGTGGCATTTTTCTGCAATTTTGTGAGGCTTTTCCAGAATGTTTGGTGATATTGAGGTGATTTGGTGGGATGTTTCTGGAATTTTGTGGGATTTTTCTGGGATTTGTACGAGACTTGAAGAATTTTGCGGGATTTTTCTTGAATTGTTTGGAAATTGGTGGAGATTTTGTGAGATGTTGCAGGAGTTTGTTTGGGTTTTGAGAAGATGTAGGGAAGTTTGTGGCATTTTTCTGGAATTTTGAGGGGCTTTCAAGAACTTTGTGAGAGTTTTCTTGAATTTAGTGGAAATTTGTTGAGATTTTGTGAGATGGTTCTGGAATTTGGTGGGATTTTTGTGGGATTTTGAGGATTTGTCTTGAATTTTGTGGGATTTGGAGGAGACTTGAAGAATTTGGAGGGAATTTTCTTGAATTTTTTGGATATTGGTGGAGATTTTGTGAGATGCTGCAGGAATGTGGTTGGGTTTTGAGAAGATTTAGGGATTTTTGTGGGATATTCGTGGAATTTTCAGCAGCTTTCAAGTTTTTTGTGAGAGTCTTCTTGAATTTTGTGGAAATTTCCGGAGATTTTGTGAGATGTTGCAGGAATTTTGTGGGATTTTTGTGGAATTTTGAGGAATTCTCTTGAATATTGTGGGATTTGGAGGAGACTTGAAGAAGTTGGAGGGATTTTTCCTAAATGTTGTGGAAATTGGTGGAGATTTTGTGAGATGTTTCAGGAATTTGTTTGGATTTTGAGAAGATGTAGGGAATTTTGTTGGATTTTTGTGGAATTTTGAGGATTTCTCTTGAATTTTGTGGGATTTGGAGGAGACTTGAAGAATTTTGCGGGAATTTTCTTAGATTTTGTGGAAATGTGTGGAGATTTTGTGAGATGTCTGTAGAATTTTGTAATGTTTTGAGAAGATGTAGGGAATTTTGTGGCATTTTTCTGGAATTTTGAGGGGCTTTCAAGAACTTTGTGAGAGTTTTTTTGAATTTTTTGGAAATTTGTTGAGATTTTGTGAGATGGTTCTGGAGTTTGGTGGGATATTGAGGAAATTCAGTGAATTTGGAGGGAATTTTCTTGAATTTTGTGGAAATTGTTGGAGATTTTGTGGGATGTTGCAGGAATGTGGTTGGGTTCTGAGAAGATTTAGGGAATTGTGTGGGGCTTGTACAGAATTTGGTGGGATTTCTCTTGAATTTTGTGGGATTTCTATTGAATTTTATGGGATGTTTGTGGGATGTTTGTGAGATGTTTGTAGGATGTTTGTGGTATTTGGAGGAGACTTGAAGAATTTTGCGGGATTTTTCTTGAAATGTTTGGAAATTGGTGGAGATTTTGTGAGATGTTGCAGAAATTTGTTTGGGTTTTGAGAAGATGTAGGGAATTTTGTGGGATTTTTGTGGAATTTTGAGGATTTGTCTTGAATTTTGTGGGATTTAGAGGAGACTTGAAGAATTTGGAGGGAATTTTCTTAGATTTAATGGAAATTTGTTGAGATTTTGTGAGATGGTTCTGGAATTTGGTGGGATATTGAGGAAATTCAGTGAATTTTGCGGGATTTTTCTTGAATTTTGTGGAAATTGTTGGAGATTTTTTGGGATGTTGCAGGAATTGGGTAGGGTTTTGAGAAGGTTTAGGGAATTTTGTGGCATTTTTCTGCAATTTTGTGAGGCTTTTCCAGAATTTTTGGTGATATTGAGGTGATTTGGTGGGATGTTTCTGGAATTTTGTGGGATTTTTCTGGGATTTGTACGAGACTTGAAGAATTTTGCGGGATTTTTCTTGAATTGTTTGGAAATTGGTGGAGATTTTGTGAGATGTTGCAGGAGTTTGTTTGGGTTTTGAGAAGATGTAGGGAAGTTTGTGGCATTTTTCTGGAATTTTGAGGGGCTTTCAAGAACTTTGTGAGAGTTTTCTTGAATTTAGTGGAAATTTGTTGAGATTTTGTGAGATGGTTCTGGAATTTGGTGGGATTTTTGTGGGATTTTGAGGATTTGTCTTGAATTTTGTGGGATTTGGAGGAGACTTGAAGAATTTGGAGGGAATTTTCTTGAATTTTTTGGATATTGGTGGAGATTTTGTGAGATGCTGCAGGAATGTGGTTGGGTTTTGAGAAGATTTAGGGATTTTTGTGGGATATTCGTGGAATTTTCAGCAGCTTTCAAGTATTTTGTGTGAGTCTTCTTGAATTTTGTGGAAATTTCCGGAGATTTTGTGAGATGTTGCAGGAATTTTGTGGGATTTTTGTGGAATTTTGAGGAATTCTCTTGAATATTGTGGGATTTGGAGGAGACTTGAAGAAGTTGGAGGGATTTTTCCTAAATGTTGTGGAAATTGGTGGAGATTTTGTGAGATGTTTCAGGAATTTGTTTGGATTTTGAGAAGATGTAGGGAATTTTGTTGGATTTTTGTGGAATTTTGAGGATTTCTCTTGAATTTTGTGGGATTTGGAGGAGACTTGAAGAATTTTGCGGGAATTTTCTTAGATTTTGTGGAAATGTGTGGAGATTTTGTGAGATGTCTGTAGAATTTTGTAATGTTTTGAGAAGATGTAGGGAATTTTGTGGCATTTTTCTGGAATTTTGAGGGGCTTTCAAGAACTTTGTGAGAGTTTTTTTGAATTTTTTGGAAATTTGTTGAGATTTTGTGAGATGGTTCTGGAGTTTGGTGGGATATTGAGGAAATTCAGTGAATTTGGAGGGAATTTTCTTGAATTTTGTGGAAATTGTTGGAGATTTTGTGGGATGTTGCAGGAATGTGGTTGGGTTCTGAGAAGATTTAGGGAATTGTGTGGGGCTTGTACAGGATTTTGTGCGATTTCTTTTGAATTTTGTGGGATTTCTCTTGAATTTTGTGGGATGTTTGTGGGATGTTTGTGGGATGTTTGTGGCATTTGGAGGAGACTTGAAGAATTTTGCGGGATTTTTCTTGAAATGTTTGGAAATTGGTGGAGATTTTGTGAGATGTTGCAGGAATTTGGGTTTTGAGAAGATGGAAGGAATTTTGTGGGATTTTTGTGGAATTTTGAGGATTTGTCTTGAATTTTGTGGGATTTAGAGGAGACTTGAAGAATTTGGAGGGAATTTTCTTAGATTTAATGGAAATTTGTTGAGATTTTGTGAGATGGTTCTGGAATTTGGTGGGATATTGAGGAAATTCAGTGAATTTTGCGGGATTTTTCTTGGATTTTGTGGAAATTGTTGGAGATTTTGTGGGATGTTGCAGGAATTGGGTAGGGTTTTGAGAAGGTTTAGGGAATTTTGTGGCATTTTTCTGCAATTTTGTGAGGCTTTTCCAGAATGTTTGGTGATATTGAGGTGATTTGGTGGGATGTTTCTGGAATTTTGTGGGATTTTTCTGGGATTTGTACGAGACTTGAAGAATTTTGCGGGATTTTTCTTGAATTGTTTGGAAATTGTTGGAGATTTTGTGAGATGTTGCAGGAGTTTGTTTGGGTTTTGAGAAGATGTAGGGAAGTTTGTGGCATTTTTCTGGAATTTTGAGGGGCTTTCAAGAACTTTGTGAGAGTCTTCTTGAATTTTGTGGAAATTTGTTGAGATTTTGTGAGATGGTTCTGGAATTTGGTGGGATTTTTGTGGGATTTTGAGGATTTGTCTTGAATTTTGTGGGATTTGGAGGAGACTTGAAGAATTTGGAGGGAATTTTCTTGAATTTTTTGGATATTGGTGGAGATTTTGTGAGATGCTGCAGGAATGTGGTTGGGTTTTGAGAAGATTTAGGGATTTTTGTGGGATATTCGTGGAATTTTCAGCAGCTTTCAAGTATTTTGTGAGAGTCTTCTTGAATTTTGTGGAAATTTCCGGAGATTTTGTGAGATGTTGCAGGAATTTTGTGGGATTTTTGTGGAATTTTGAGGAATTCTCTTGAATATTGTGGGATTTGGAGGAGACTTGAAGAAGTTGGAGGGATTTTTCCTAAATGTTGTGGAAATTGGTGGAGATTTTGTGAGATGTTTCAGGAATTTGTTTGGATTTTGAGAAGATGTAGGGAATTTTGTTGGATTTTTGTGGAATTTTGAGGATTTCTCTTGAATTTTGTGGGATTTGGAGGAGACTTGAAGAATTTTGCGGGAATTTTCTTAGATTTTGTGGAAATGTGTGGAGATTTTGTGAGATGTCTGTAGAATTTTGTAATGTTTTGAGAAGATGTAGGGAATTTTGTGGCATTTTTCTGGAATTTTGAGGGGCTTTCAAGAACTTTGTGAGAGTTTTTTTGAATTTTTTGGAAATTTGTTGAGATTTTGTGAGATGGTTCTGGAGTTTGGTGGGATATTGAGGAAATTCAGTGAATTTGGAGGGAATTTTCTTGAATTTTGTGGAAATTGTTGGAGATTTTGTGGGATGTTGCAGGAATGTGGTTGGGTTCTGAGAAGATTTAGGGAATTGTGTGGGGCTTGTACAGAATTTGGTGGGATTTCTCTTGAATTTTGTGGGATTTCTCTTGAATTTTATGGGATGTTTGTGGGATGTTTGTGAGATGTTTGTAGGATGTTTGTGGTATTTGGAGGAGACTTGAAGAATTTTGCGGGATTTTTCTTGAAATGTTTGGAAATTGGTGGAGATTTTGTGAGATGTTGCAGGAATTTGAGTTTTGAGAAGATGTAGGGAATTTTGTGGGATTTTTGTGGAATTTTGAGGATTTGTCTTGAATTTTGTGGGATTTAGAGGAGACTTGAAGAATTTGGAGGGAATTTTCTTAGATTTAATGGAAATTTGTTGAGATTTTGTGAGATGGTTCTGGAATTTGGTGGGATATTGAGGAAATTCAGTGAATTTTGCGGGATTTTTCTTGGATTTTGTGGAAATTGTTGGAGATTTTGTGGGATGTTGCAGGAATTGGGTAGGGTTTTGAGAAGGTTTAGGGAATTTTGTGGCATTTTTCTGCAATTTTGTGAGGCTTTTCCAGAATGTTTGGTGATATTGAGGTGATTTGGTGGGATGTTTCTGGAATTTTGTGGGATTTTTCTGGGATTTGTACGAGACTTGAAGAATTTTGCGGGATTTTTCTTGAATTGTTTGGAAATGGGTGGAGATTTTGTGAGATGTTGCAGGAGTTTGTTTGGGTTTTGAGAAGATGTAGGGAAGTTTGTGGCATTTTTCTGGAATTTTGAGGGGCTTTCAAGAACTTTGTGAGAGTCTTCTTGAATTTTGTGGAAATTTGTTGAGATTTTGTGAGATGGTTCTGGAATTTGGTGGGATTTTTGTGGGATTTTGAGGATTTGTCTTGAATTTTGTGGGATTTGGAGGAGACTTGAAGAATTTGGAGGGAATTTTCTTGAATTTTTTGGATATTGGTGGAGATTTTGTGAGATGCTGCAGGAATGTGGTTGGGTTTTGAGAAGATTTAGGGATTTTTGTGGGATATTCGTGGAATTTTCAGCAGCTTTCAAGTTTTTTGTGAGAGTCTTCTTGAATTTTGTGGAAATTTCCGGAGATTTTGTGAGATGTTGCAGGAATTTTGTGGGATTTTTGTGGAATTTTGAGGAATTCTCTTGAATATTGTGGGATTTGGAGGAGACTTGAAGAAGTTGGAGGGATTTTTCCTAAATGTTGTGGAAATTGGTGGAGATTTTGTGAGATGTTTCAGGAATTTGTTTGGATTTTGAGAAGATGTAGGGAATTTTGTTGGATTTTTGTGGAATTTTGAGGATTTCTCTTGAATTTTGTGGGATTTGGAGGAGACTTGAAGAATTTTGCGGGAATTTTCTTAGATTTTGTGGAAATGTGTGGAGATTTTGTGAGATGTCTGTAGAATTTTGTAATGTTTTGAGAAGATGTAGGGAATTTTGTGGCATTTTTCTGGAATTTTGAGGGGCTTTCAAGAACTTTGTGAGAGTTTTTTTGAATTTTTTGGAAATTTGTTGAGATTTTGTGAGATGGTTCTGGAGTTTGGTGGGATATTGAGGAAATTCAGTGAATTTGGAGGGAATTTTCTTGAATTTTGTGGAAATTGTTGGAGATTTTGTGGGATGTTGCAGGAATGTGGTTGGGTTCTGAGAAGATTTAGGGAATTGTGTGGGGCTTGTACAGAATTTGGTGGGATTTCTCTTGAATTTTGTGGGATTTCTCTTGAATTTTATGGGATGTTTGTGGGATGTTTGTGAGATGTTTGTAGGATGTTTGTGGTATTTGGAGGAGACTTGAAGAATTTTGCGGGATTTTTCTTGAAATGTTTGGAAATTGGTGGAGATTTTGTGAGATGGTGCAGGAATTTGGGTTTTGAGAAGATGGAAGGAATTTTGTGGGATTTTTGTGGAATTTTGAGGATTTGTCTTGAATTTTGTGGGATTTAGAGGAGACTTGAAGAATTTGGAGGGAATTTTCTTAGATTTAATGGAAATTTGTTGAGATTTTGTGAGATGGTTCTGGAATTTGGTGGGATATTGAGGAAATTCAGTGAATTTTGCGGGATTTTTCTTGAATTTTGTGGAAATTGTTGGAGATTTTTTGGGATGTTGCAGGAATTGGGTAGGGTTTTGAGAAGGTTTAGGGAATTTTGTGGCATTTTTCTGCAATTTTGTGAGGCTTTTCCAGAATGTTTGGTGATATTGAGGTGATTTGGTGGGATGTTTCTGGAATTTTGTGGGATTTTTCTGGGATTTGTACGAGACTTGAAGAATTTTGCGGGATTTTTCTTGAATTGTTTGGAAATTGTTGGAGATTTTGTGAGATGTTGCAGGAGTTTGTTTGGGTTTTGAGAAGATGTAGGGAAGTTTGTGGCATTTTTCTGGAATTTTGAGGGGCTTTCAAGAACTTTGTGAGAGTTTTCTTGAATTTAGTGGAAATTTGTTGAGATTTTGTGAGATGGTTCTGGAATTTGGTGGGATTTTTGTGGGATTTTGAGGATTTGTCTTGAATTTTGTGGGATTTGGAGGAGACTTGAAGAATTTGGAGGGAATTTTCTTGAATTTTTTGGATATTGGTGGAGATTTTGTGAGATGCTGCAGGAATGTGGTTGGGTTTTGAGAAGATTTAGGGATTTTTGTGGGATATTCGTGGAATTTTCAGCAGCTTTCAAGTATTTTGTGAGAGTCTTCTTGAATTTTGTGGAAATTTCCGGAGATTTTGTGAGATGTTGCAGGAATTTTGTGGGATTTTTGTGGAATTTTGAGGAATTCTCTTGAATATTGTGGGATTTGGAGGAGACTTGAAGAAGTTGGAGGGATTTTTCCTAAATGTTGTGGAAATTGGTGGAGATTTTGTGAGATGTTTCAGGAATTTGTTTGGATTTTGAGAAGATGTAGGGAATTTTGTTGGATTTTTGTGGAATTTTGAGGATTTCTCTTGAATTTTGTGGGATTTGGAGGAGACTTGAAGAATTTTGCGGGAATTTTCTTAGATTTTGTGGAAATGTGTGGAGATTTTGTGAGATGTCTGTAGAATTTTGTAATGTTTTGAGAAGATGTAGGGAATTTTGTGGCATTTTTCTGGAATTTTGAGGGGCTTTCAAGAACTTTGTGAGAGTTTTTTTGAATTTTTTGGAAATTTGTTGAGATTTTGTGAGATGGTTCTGGAGTTTGGTGGGATATTGAGGAAATTCAGTGAATTTGGAGGGAATTTTCTTGAATTTTGTGGAAATTGTTGGAGATTTTGTGGGATGTTGCAGGAATGTGGTTGGGTTCTGAGAAGATTTAGGGAATTGTGTGGGGCTTGTACAGAATTTGGTGGGATTTCTCTTGAATTTTGTGGGATTTCTCTTGAATTTTATGGGATGTTTGTGGGATGTTTGTGAGATGTTTGTAGGATGTTTGTGGTATTTGGAGGAGACTTGAAGAATTTTGCGGGATTTTTCTTGAAATGTTTGGAAATTGGTGGAGATTTTGTGAGATGGTGCAGGAATTTGGGTTTTGAGAAGATGGAAGGAATTTTGTGGGATTTTTGTGGAATTTTGAGGATTTGTCTTGAATTTTGTGGGATTTAGAGGAGACTTGAAGAATTTGGAGGGAATTTTCTTAGATTTAATGGAAATTTGTTGAGATTTTGTGAGATGGTTCTGGAATTTGGTGGGATATTGAGGAAATTCAGTGAATTTTGCGGGATTTTTCTTGAATTTTGTGGAAATTGTTGGAGATTTTTTGGGATGTTGCAGGAATTGGGTAGGGTTTTGAGAAGGTTTAGGGAATTTTGTGGCATTTTTCTGCAATTTTGTGAGGCTTTTCCAGAATGTTTGGTGATATTGAGGTGATTTGGTGGGATGTTTCTGGAATTTTGTGGGATTTTTCTGGGATTTGTACGAGACTTGAAGAATTTTGCGGGATTTTTCTTGAATTGTTTGGAAATTGTTGGAGATTTTGTGAGATGTTGCAGGAGTTTGGGTTTTGAGAAGATGTAGGGAAGTTTGTGGCATTTTTCTGGAATTTTGAGGGGCTTTCAAGAACTTTGTGAGAGTTTTCTTGAATTTAGTGGAAATTTGTTGAGATTTTGTGAGATGGTTCTGGAATTTGGTGGGATTTTTGTGGGATTTTGAGGATTTGTCTTGAATTTTGTGGGATTTGGAGGAGACTTGAAGAATTTGGAGGGAATTTTCTTGAATTTTTTGGATATTGGTGGAGATTTTGTGAGATGCTGCAGGAATGTGGTTGGGTTTTGAGAAGATTTAGGGATTTTTGTGGGATATTCGTGGAATTTTCAGCAGCTTTCAAGTTTTTTGTGAGAGTCTTCTTGAATTTTGTGGAAATTTCCGGAGATTTTGTGAGATGTTGCAGGAATTTTGTGGGATTTTTGTGGAATTTTGAGGAATTCTCTTGAATATTGTGGGATTTGGAGGAGACTTGAAGAAGTTGGAGGGATTTTTCCTAAATGTTGTGGAAATTGGTGGAGATTTTGTGAGATGTTTCAGGAATTTGTTTGGATTTTGAGAAGATGTAGGGAATTTTGTTGGATTTTTGTGGAATTTTGAGGATTTCTCTTGAATTTTGTGGGATTTGGAGGAGACTTGAAGAATTTTGCGGGAATTTTCTTAGATTTTGTGGAAATGTGTGGAGATTTTGTGAGATGTCTGTAGAATTTTGTAATGTTTTGAGAAGATGTAGGGAATTTTGTGGCATTTTTCTGGAATTTTGAGGGGCTTTCAAGAACTTTGTGAGAGTTTTTTTGAATTTTTTGGAAATTTGTTGAGATTTTGTGAGATGGTTCTGGAGTTTGGTGGGATATTGAGGAAATTCAGTGAATTTGGAGGGAATTTTCTTGAATTTTGTGGAAATTGTTGGAGATTTTGTGGGATGTTGCAGGAATGTGGTTGGGTTCTGAGAAGATTTAGGGAATTGTGTGGGGCTTGTACAGAATTTGGTGGGATTTCTCTTGAATTTTGTGGGATTTCTCTTGAATTTTATGGGATGTTTGTGGGATGTTTGTGAGATGTTTGTAGGATGTTTGTGGTATTTGGAGGAGACTTGAAGAATTTTGCGGGATTTTTCTTGAAATGTTTGGAAATTGGTGGAGATTTTGTGAGATGTTGCAGAAATTTGTTTGGGTTTTGAGAAGATGTAGGGAATTTTGTGGGATTTTTGTGGAATTTTGAGGATTTGTCTTGAATTTTGTGGGATTTAGAGGAGACTTGAAGAATTTGGAGGGAATTTTCTTAGATTTAATGGAAATTTGTTGAGATTTTGTGAGATGGTTCTGGAATTTGGTGGGATATTGAGGAAATTCAGTGAATTTTGCGGGATTTTTCTTGAATTTTGTGGAAATTGTTGGAGATTTTTTGGGATGTTGCAGGAATTGGGTAGGGTTTTGAGAAGGTTTAGGGAATTTTGTGGCATTTTTCTGCAATTTTGTGAGGCTTTTCCAGAATGTTTGGTGATATTGAGGTGATTTGGTGGGATGTTTCTGGAATTTTGTGGGATTTTTCTGGGATTTGTACGAGACTTGAAGAATTTTGCGGGATTTTTCTTGAATTGTTTGGAAATTGGTGGAGATTTTGTGAGATGTTGCAGGAGTTTGTTTGGGTTTTGAGAAGATGTAGGGAAGTTTGTGGCATTTTTCTGGAATTTTGAGGGGCTTTCAAGAACTTTGTGAGAGTTTTCTTGAATTTAGTGGAAATTTGTTGAGATTTTGTGAGATGGTTCTGGAATTTGGTGGGATTTTTGTGGGATTTTGAGGATTTGTCTTGAATTTTGTGGGATTTGGAGGAGACTTGAAGAATTTGGAGGGAATTTTCTTGAATTTTTTGGATATTGGTGGAGATTTTGTGAGATGCTGCAGGAATGTGGTTGGGTTTTGAGAAGATTTAGGGATTTTTGTGGGATATTCGTGGAATTTTCAGCAGCTTTCAAGTTTTTTGTGTGAGTCTTCTTGAATTTTGTGGAAATTTCCGGAGATTTTGTGAGATGTTGCAGGAATTTTGTGGGATTTTTGTGGAATTTTGAGGAATTCTCTTGAATATTGTGGGATTTGGAGGAGACTTGAAGAAGTTGGAGGGATTTTTCCTAAATGTTGTGGAAATTGGTGGAGATTTTGTGAGATGTTTCAGGAATTTGTTTGGATTTTGAGAAGATGTAGGGAATTTTGTTGGATTTTTGTGGAATTTTGAGGATTTCTCTTGAATTTTGTGGGATTTGGAGGAGACTTGAAGAATTTTGCGGGAATTTTCTTAGATTTTGTGGAAATGTGTGGAGATTTTGTGAGATGTCTGTAGAATTTTGTAATGTTTTGAGAAGATGTAGGGAATTTTGTGGCATTTTTCTGGAATTTTGAGGGGCTTTCAAGAACTTTGTGAGAGTTTTTTTGAATTTTTTGGAAATTTGTTGAGATTTTGTGAGATGGTTCTGGAGTTTGGTGGGATATTGAGGAAATTCAGTGAATTTGGAGGGAATTTTCTTGAATTTTGTGGAAATTGTTGGAGATTTTGTGGGATGTTGCAGGAATGTGGTTGGGTTCTGAGAAGATTTAGGGAATTGTGTGGGGCTTGTACAGAATTTGGTGGGATTTCTCTTGAATTTTGTGGGATTTCTATTGAATTTTATGGGATGTTTGTGGGATGTTTGTGAGATGTTTGTAGGATGTTTGTGGTATTTGGAGGAGACTTGAAGAATTTTGCGGGATTTTTCTTGAAATGTTTGGAAATTGGTGGAGATTTTGTGAGATGGTGCAGGAATTTGGGTTTTGAGAAGATGGAAGGAATTTTGTGGGATTTTTGTGGAATTTTGAGGATTTGTCTTGAATTTTGTGGGATTTAGAGGAGACTTGAAGAATTTGGAGGGAATTTTCTTAGATTTAATGGAAATTTGTTGAGATTTTGTGAGATGGTTCTGGAATT
>NW_028256143.1:0-30000 GCF_971803275.1 Cyanistes caeruleus | reverse complement strand
CAGTGCCACCACAGTCCCTCCCAGAGGCCCCAGAGTCCCTCCCACTCCTTTTTAGCCCATTCCCAGTCTATTCCGAGTTCATTCCCACTTCACTCCCAGACCTCCACGCTCTCTTCCAGTGTCCCAGTATCTGCTCCCATCTCTTTTAGTGCCACCCCAGTCCCTCCCAGTCCATTCCCAGTCCCTCCCAATGACACACCACTCACTCACACCACTCCTCTCCCATCTCTCCCAGAGTCCCCAGCGTGTCCATCTCGCTGGTGCCCTCCAGCTCCCAGCCCGGCCCCGGCCGCCTGCTCTGCTCCCTGATGGATTTCTCCCCTGCCCACATCCAGCTGAGCTGCTCCCAGGGCCAGCAGCAGCTCTCGGGCCACGTGCTGGCCACTGCCGTGCTCCCCAGCGGGGACTGGAGCCAGCAGCTCCTGGTGCTGCTGGAAACCGCCCCCGGCAATGCGGGCTCAGCTCCAGCTGCCAGGTGGAGCACGGCAGCCTGGAGCACCCCCTGAGCCGGCACTGGGGCACGGCCCGGCCCCCACAGCGCCGGGGGCAGCGGGGGAGGCACTGGGGGGGCCCAGAGGGGGATTGGGGTGTGCTGGGAGGAACTGGGAGGGAGTTTGAGATGGCCTGGTTTAAACTGGGGAAGGGATTGAGGTGCTTAGGATGGCTGGGAAGGGGTTTGAAGGATGTTGGGGAGGGTGGGATGGGGTTCTGGGGGTCCTGGTGGACCCTGGGAGGGAGTTTGGGGGTGCTGGGTGTCTCTGGGAGAGATTTGAGTGAGCCTGGAGGAGCTGGAAGGAGACTGGGGATTGGAAAGCAGGGATTGGGATGAGGTTGGTTGTGCTAGGAAGAGACTGGGAGGAATCTTGATGAGTCCTGGTGGGGCTGGGAAGGGACTGGGAGAGGGTCTGGGGGTCCTGGGGCAGTGGGGGGAAATTGGGAGGGGGCTGTGGGATCCTGAGAGGAACAGGAGGGGCTCTGGTGGGTCCTGGGGAGGCTGGGAAGAGACTGGCAGTGATTTACCAAAATAGCAATATTGATCCAGTATCAATATCAATCTGTTAATGGACAAAAAACCTCTCCAACAGTTTAAAGTTACACAGTTGATGTTTAATCACAGCACTGGGAGAGTGCAGGAGTCATCCCCTTAATACGCACTGCAAGTTGACAAAAGATTCCAGTGTCTATTCACAGGAGTCTTGAATATCCAAAATATAAATACATATTCATAATGCTAACACCTCCCATGCTCCACTTCAGACTAAAATTCATGGTAATGAGTTTAAAACGTCATTATGCCTGCGTGGTTGGCTCCCCAATTTGAGGAGGGGGTCGTTTTGGTGAGGAGGGGTCATCAAGAGATGAAGGAAAACAGCTCTTCCTCACTCTCACCTTTCTACCTTTACAGTGGTTGACATTACAAATGACATTTGGTACAACTCCAATTTCCTCCCTTGTGACTTGGAAATGGGTTTCCAGATGTAAGGTCTGTGATCTTCCTGAACCCGTTTATCACTTTCTCTTTTCTCATTATAAGCACAGCTGACCAAACATACAATGACAAGTAACTTTTTACCTCAGTCTGAAATTCATTATCTCAAATCCTGCTTCTCACTTAATCATTATCTCTGACTAGTTCCAGCAAGGCCTATCTCTAGCTAAGATCTCCAATTTTTCTAAAATACCTAATTGTTTAAAATTAGTGACTCTGAAGGAGGTTTCAGAGGGTCCTGGGTGGGCTGGGGGACACTGGGAGGGAACTTTGAGGTACTTGGGGGTTCTGTGAGAGGTTTTGGGGGTCCTGACCTCTGCAGATGCCCCAGTGACGCCGTAAAATGCCACCTGCAGCAAGATGCTGATGGGGATCGGGGGCTCCATGTTGGGTTTAGTCTTTCTGGCACTGGGGCTTGGCTTCTACCTGAGCAAGAATGTGAGACGGGGTCCCTAGGTTTGGATATCCCCTCTCCTAGAGCATGTGTCTTCCTTCAGGACCCCCAAGCCCAGTGTCACACACTTTTCTCTGCCCACAGAGCTCCTGAGGCAGCAACAAAAGTTTCTCTAGGATTGAAGGTCAAAAAATCCACTCTCCTGAAGGAATTCCCATTGTTGGTCTGTGTCCTGATGGACTTCATTCCCCTGCTTTCATCCAGGTGCCCACAGGGAGCCAGGAAGATGTGGAGCCTCCCAGCCAGGTGTCTTCCCAACACGCATCACCAGGACCACGGATCACCAGGGCTCTGCCCAACGGGGGTCACTGGGGATCATCCAACGCCCATCCTCCCATGGGGGATGGAGCTGGAGCAGCGCACGAAGCTCTTCCCACACTCAGGCACTCGCAGGGCTTCCCTTACTGGTGCCTCCGTTGGTGTCGGGTCAAGTGAGCGCTCTGTGAGAAGCTCTTCCCACACTGGGGACACTCGTAGGGCCTCTCCCCAGTGTGGATGCGCCGGTGCCTGAGAAGGTTGGAGTTGTGCTGGAAGCCCTTCCTGCAGTTGGGGCAGCAGAAGGGCCTCTCCCCTGTGTGAATCCGCTCGTGTCTGAGAACATTGGAGCTGGTCTGAAACCTCTTCCCACACTTGGGACACTCGTACGGCCTCTCCCTGGTGTGGATGCGCTGGTGTGCCCTCAGGTAGGAGTTCCACCCAAAGCTCTTCCCACATTCCAAGCAGGTGTACGGCCGTTCCCCTGTGTGAATCACCTGGTGTTTAATCAGGTAAAACGTGTGGTGAAGCTCTTCCCACATTTCTCACACTCATAGCGCTTTTCCCCAGTGTGGATCCTCTGGTGATTCCTCAGGTCAGAGCTCTGGCTGAAGCTCTTCCCACATTCCCCACACTCGTAGGGCTTTTCCCCAGTGTGGATCACCTGGTGCCGGAGCAGGAAGGACCTGTAGCTGAAGCCCTTCCCACATTCCAAACACTTGTGGGGCTTCTCCTCCAGCTCTGAGCCTAGACTGGACCTCTGGCCGTGTTCCTGGAACTGGGAGGGTCTCTCCTCACAGCTCCCTGGACTGGGTTTGCAGCCCCTCCTTGTGTGCGATCCCCAGGGCTTTTCCTCCTCCCCTCCATCTGAACACAGTTCGGGAATGTAAATCCTGGTTGGGGAGAAAAAAAAACAAAACAGGAGAGCGTCTTGGACTGGGGGTTCCTCCTTGCCCAATTCATCTCAGAAAGTCATTTGGCATCTTGTATCTGTAAGAACCTCCAGGACACCAAGACTCAGCCCAAATATCCTCCAAATATCAAAACAGATCAAAAACTAATCAAATAACAAGATTCAGCCAAAACCCCCTACAGAATAGAAAGGTTCAGCCCTCAAAAGAAACCAAAGCACCAACATTTAGGCAAAGGCCATGGCACAGTTCCTACAGCCCCTAAGGGATCAAGCCCAGGGCCCAAGGGGGCCCCAGCACCCAGGGGACACCCTCGGCCACAAGCACCTGGCACAGGCATTGCCCTCCTGGCCAGGGCACAGCCCACCCAAACAGCCCCTGGCAAGGAATCAGCCTTCCAGCTGCAGGGCACAAGGACACTGCAAGCACAGACAGCAGCACCCTCAGCACCAGCAAGTCCAGCCCTTGATGGACACGCATTCTTAGCGGTGGCACAGCTCCCATTCCACCAGGGACCCACCACACTGCAGCCCTTGGGAACATCCAGGGTGGGGCTGGATCCAGAGGAGACCTTTCCTGATGGACACAGGGGCCTCTCCATCCACTCAGAATCTTACACCTAAAGGTGTTAGGGAATATTTTAATTATTTAGACACTAAGTGGGAAAGATGAGCTGGTCTGTTTTCTTCAGCCACTATTAACAGATGTGGGGGATGGGTATAAAATGCAGGAACTTTTATTGGCTCACAATTGTGATTGTAATTTACTGGGAAGGGATTTGATGGCTAAATTGGGAATGCAAATTAATGTTGCAAAAGGGGATACAGAGGCTGGTTCTGCTGTACCTCTGTGTCAAATGTCAGGCAGAGCCTAGGCTGAAGTGAACCCACAAGTGTGGGCAGCCCCAGGGAAATTGGCAAAATTAGATATGGAGCCTCTCCAAATTTCCCTGAAACAACCAGGACAAGAGGTGTCCAAAAGCAATCCCCTGTTCCAAGGGAGGGAAGGAAGGGCTCACAGCCTGTCTGGGAGTCCTGCTCAAGGCACGGCTTGGGGAGCCAGGGATGGCTCCCTAGAATGCTCCTATCCTGCCAAACAAGAAATCCAATGGAATCCACAGAATGCTGCAGGACCCAAGAAGAAGAAATGAGATGATGAAACCGAGGCACCCCACACTCTCAGATCCTTACACCAGCCTGAACCAGGTGCCCTCCTCACACTGCTGCCATTCACAACTTGATGCAAAAGATGCTTTCTGGGGATCTGCCCACTCACAGAGGATGCAAACACAATTCTGCCTTGGGCTGGCAACAAGAGGTAGAAGGGAAAATGCTCAAGACATGGACGGTCCTTCTGCAGGGATGCACGGAAGCACCGGCCTGATTGGGGCAAGCCTTGCAGGAAATATCAAAGGAATTGACCTCACCCCCAGGGACTGGCTTCATGCAGGATGTGGATGACTTGATCCAGTCAGAAAAACAAGGAGAAGAGGTAGAGGAAGCCTCTGTGAAATGGCTTCATTTTCAGGCAAAAAAGCAGCTTTGAGTATCTGAAAAAAAAGAAAGGGCAAATGGTAGAGAAAATGGTTAAATATTCAAGACCTATTTTGATTGCAGGTTTGTCTTGTATTGACCCTGAGAGAGTCGAGGGAATCTCAGAAATAATGTTTCCCCGGACTAAAATGGAGCTGCAGCAATTCTTAGGATTAACAGGGAATTGCAGGAGCTGGATTGAGGATTCTCTTTTCCACCCAGAACATTGCGTGCATTTTTTACCCCCAGATAGTCTCAATATTATGGGGTGGACATAAGAAAGAGAACAAAACTTAACAAAATAAGAAAAATAAAATGATTGATGCCCCAGCCATGGCTCTTCCACACTCAGAAATCTGAACTGCAAGGGAATATTAAAGAGGCCACCCCTGAGCCTGCACTGAAGGCAACGCAGCAGCAGCCAGGGCTCCCCAGCGGGGGAAGCCCCTGCGCCTGCCCACAGATCCTCTGCTCAAATCCTCGGCCTGGCCACCCTCCTTTGCCATCTCCAGCCACTGCGGGACAATCCTTGCTCTCACTCTTGCAGCTTCAGGCCTTTCTGTGCCTGCCCTCGCCACAGCTGCTGGGGAAGGCACCGGGACAATTCCACTCTGCCTCTCAATTACACTCACACTCTGCCCTGCCTGGGATTAGCTGCTGGCAAAATAGACCAACTTGAAAATGGCTTCAAATTTTATTTTTCTAAATGGTCTTGGTTTGCCTTTGCCTTGGAGAAAGGAAATTTAAAGGTGTTTTTTAAGGGATGCTCCACCACTCAGCAGAGATGAAATTAACATCTCAACAGACTGGGAATAGCCCAAAAGATTCCCCCCAAGATAACAACCATCCACAAAACATCAACACCCAGCAGCAAACATCAACCAACATCTACCCAGACACTGCCCCAGGCACAGCTGGAGACACCTGGTCTGGAAAAGGCTGAGCAGGAAATCCAGGAGTGCCCACCTAATTCCCATCACAGGCACAGAAATCCGGGTGCAACAGGAAACCAAATCCTAACAACTCCACACCTTCAAACCAATGAACATTAAACCAAGGGATTTCTATGGGGTCAGAATGTATAAATTTAGAAAAATCTAGTCAAACTCATGTGTCATGGAATGATTTTCTCTGCACACCCAGCCTAAGTGTGCATGAAATTATTCCTGTTGCACATTCTGTACAGAATCAAGTAATGATTTATTTCCCTAAAGACATTGTTGAAGAATTTTTGATATTCACAGTTTCAGTGAAAGAATTACACCATTAGAAAAAAATTTCATAATAATTTTACTTCTATATTGTCGGTTCTGTTTGGGACCGTGGTGTGAGAATCAGTTTTTAGTCCTAGGAGAAGAAAAAGAAAATACTTGATTGCTTTGTAATTTTTCTTTTTATGTATGTGTGTGGCTCATAGTGTTGGCAAAATGGTATGGGTTATCTTCACATTTAAGCTGCATTTTGAAAAACTAGAAGAGCTTTAAAGATGACCCTTTAACTCGTAAACCTTTAATAGAATATTTTTTTGTCAAAAAAAGAAAAGGGCCAAAGAAGGCACCAATAGGGAATTGGGGAGAACACTTGAATCACCCCCAGCTGCCCAGAAAGAGAAGCTTTGTTCCAGGCAGCCAGGAAAGGAGCTTTAGAAATGCAAATTAACACTGATGGCCCAAAGCCTGCACAATGGCCCAGGGGCTTCCTGCCTGCAGGAGGAATTGGGCTGATTCTCTCTGCCCCTCAGCCCAAGCTCTGCCTGCTTGCACAGATGGAATTTGCACAGCTAAAGGCACAGCCCATTGTGAGGATATCTGACTCTGCAGCAGAAATTGGTTCAGCTGCAATGGAAAACAGAAAATGGAGAATGTTGTGAAAACTTCACTAAAACAAGTGGGGGGAATCATCCCTGTCCCCACTCCAACATGTGCTGTCTCTGTCTATGTTATATAGGGTGTATCAGACTGTTATAAATTTGTATTGTGATATTGGCTTTCGCAGATGAATATTATATATTAAATACTTTTTAGCTATGCTAACAAGTCTTAAGTTTAAAAGAATTTCCTAGGTACAAGGCAAGGAAACTCCAGAGGGCAAGGACAGTGGGGCCCAAGTTGTTATCAGGAGAACAATAGAGCCCAAATTGTTATCAGCGGAAGATATGAAGACCAGCTGCCCTCAGGGGAAGGATGAGGGGCCCAGGCTGTTATCAACAAGTGACCATCTGCAGCAAAAAAGAAACCAAACTCCAAAATAATGCTGACCAGCAGAAAATAACATGATCCAAGAAGGTGGAACCAGGGAGGGGACATGCTTGAATATGCATTAACCTCTCACAGCAAAGATGGGATAAAAAGGACACTCCTGAGATACCAGGTGTGTTCCTGGTAACCCACCAGGGCACCCGGCCGTTTTAACCCTTTGCTTTATTTCTTTTGTCTCCTAATTGTCTTTTGTTTATATTAAATTCTTTTTATAATTTATTAAGTGAATCTCGTTTTTAAGAAGACTACTGGGGTTTATTTGCTACCACAAGTTCAGAGAAATCAGTTGAGAATCCAAGTATGTGATGAATAATTAGGGAAAAGTTGACAATTGATGCAGCCCTGGCTGGAGGGAGCACCCAAAAAACGGGAAAAGATGACCTGCCATCAGAACAAATCCTGCAACACCAGACTCCAGGAACCTGAAAGAATTCATATCAGGTACCAGAGAAACCATTTCTCATTTCAATGGCATAATTAGATTATAGGATGTCATTGAAATAATAACCAACCACACAGCTCCAGTTCCTGACCTTCCTCCCAACCAATCCACTCAGATGAGGAACACAACATTTCACCATGGGATACCTTTTAGATTACCTTTTAGCAGAAAAAGGAGAGGTTTGGGAAAAGTTACGTAAATCAAACTGCTCTTGGCAAACAGATGGCAGTGGAAAATAGTAAAACAGATAAAAAATGTAATACCAAAGCAGCTCATGTACTTGTCCAAACGTGGAAAGGATGGGAATGGAACACAGTTTTATGGTTCCCTGGCAGACCATGGGTTAAACAAATGCTGTTTCTCCTCTCATGTGCTACAGCAACTCTCATCTTTTTACCATGCACCACACCTTGCTGAGTGCAGCTCATTCAGCAGCTGAGCAAGGGGATGCAGGTGGCAGCCAGGCCTCCTGAGCCACAAACGGCTACAAAAGGACAGAGAATGAGGGCACTGACAGCAATCCCAAAAACAAAGAACACCCAGGAAGTAAAAACACAGGCAATGAGTGAATCTGCTTGGAGATGGGGTCAGGGACTTATACAGAAGGTAGCAGAATTTGTGGAAAAGTAAATGACTCAAACTGCTGTTGACAAATAGATGAGAACAGATACCAAAGGAAACAAGAAAGCAGCTCATGAACCAGACCAAATGAGGAAAGGATGGGAATGGGAAACGTTTTTGTGCTTCCCCGGCAGACCATGGGTTAAACTAATGCCAGACAGAGCTCTCCCCCTTCAAACCTACACCCCAAAAATCCTGTAACTCGGGGATTCCTTCCAGAAAAAAAATCTGCTAGGATCACCCCAAATTGAGTGAAAGGGGGGATGGGACCCCCAGACTGAGCAGGAGGGGCCTGGAACCCCCAAATCCAAGCACGGGGGAGGGGGTTGGAAATTGGAGGGATGATTGGGAAGGGGCAAGAGTGGGAAAAAGAGAGGGCTGGGACCCACAAAGTGTGGGGGAGGGTGCTGGGAAACCCAGATTGCATTCGGGGGGAATGGATGGGGATCGGGGAAAGGATGAGAAAGGGGAGAGGGGAGAGGGAAAGGTGGGGCTGGGATGAAAGAAACGTGGTTCCCTGTCCCGCAGCACTCGATCCCTGGAGCGATTCCCTGCGGCTTGTGGGGAGGAAGATCTGCACTGGGGGGTCCCCAAGCCCCCTGCCCATCCCAGCGTGTCCATCTCGCTGGTGCCCTCCAGCTCCCAGCCCGGCCCCGGCCGCCTGCTCTGCTCCCTGATGGATTTCTCCCCTGCCCACACCCAGCTGAGCTGCTCCCAGGGCCAGCAGCAGCTCTCGGGCCACGTGCTGGCCACCGCCGTGCTCCCCAGCGGGGACTGGAGCCAGCAGCTCCTGGTGCTGCTGGAAACCGCCCCCGGCAATGCGGGCTCAGCTCCAGCTGCCAGGTGGAGCACGGCAGCCTGGAGCACCCCCTGAGCCGGCACTGGGGCACGGCCCGGCCCCCACAGCGCCGGGGGCAGGGGCTGGCAGGACACGGAGGGGATTTGGGGCTCCTGGGATGAACTGGCAGCCCCTCCTTGAGAACCCCTCTCCCCCTGGCCCAGCTCCCCTCATCCCCCTCTCCCAGCCCTTTCCCACCGGCTCCCGGCCCCGCTCCGCTCACCCCAGAGCTCCTCGCCAGCAGCCGAGAGATGGAGGAGGAGGAGGGCAAGGAGGGGAAAGCGGAGGAGCGGGAGGAAGAGGAGGGGTAGAGGAGGAGCAGGAACTGCAAGAGGAGCAGCAGAGGAGGCCCCATGAAACAAAGAAATTAAGAATTAAGAAGAAATGTTTAAAAGGGGTGTCTGACAAAAACCAGACCCTGACAGCCTAATCCACAAGAACAGGAAAAAGAGTCAGACTGCAAGATAAGATAAGGAGCTGGAATACACAAACAAGATGCAAAGACAAAGGCACCACAGGATAAAGGAGATTCCTGGACCCTAAGCCGGAGGAAACGGATTTGAAGTCCCACTCCCCCAAAAAAAAGCGGCCAAAGGACTGAAAGGGGCACAGGGCTAATTTTAATATGAAGTGAAGACAGGCGGGGTTAGGAAATTAATATGTATTAGCCGTATCGTGTAAACCTGCTCTGTAAAGGATAAAAAGGGAAAACCCAATCAAAAAGGTGTGCATGCTTTTTGGAGGAGATATCCCCCATGCACCTCAGTGCTGAATAAATTCATACCTGCTCTTATAACTACTCTGTGAGTTATAGAGTTCCTTTTATTCCGCAAATCACCCAGGTGCGTCCATCGCTCTCTGGATCTGCAGCCCCTTCGCGCCGGGAGCATCGGGCCCCGCAGCCCGCAGCTCACCGGGGACGGGAACCTCGCCCCGAAGCTCTTGGGCCGTCCTGGCAGGATTTGTTTGCAGGGGAAGGGATATTTGGAGCTCACTCGAAGTATCTTTGGGGACCCCTGTTCCTTTTTCTGGGGCCGGGCCGGGCAGAGCGATGTCTGGATCTTGCAGGACTCCAAAGCTGAGCTGAGATGCCCGGTACCAGCAGGGGGAAGGGAGCAGCGAAAAGGGGGGAGCCCCGGGAGTGCCGGAGCCTGAAATGGGGGCCTGGAGAGGGGGGACCCCGAGAGCCGGGAGTGAGGGGAGCCTGGAGAAGGGGCAGCCCGGAGAAGGGATGAGCCTGCAGAGGGGGAAGCCCTGGGACACCGAAGTGGGGACCCCAGGGAAGGGAAACCGCAGGGAGGGATTTTTTCCTCTCAGTCCTGATGCTTTGGAGATTTTCATGGCTGATGACTTCCAGAGATGGACTTGGGCAGGAGGAACCCTGAATCCTAGGTGGTCACCCCTTTTTTTCCCCCCAAAACAGACTTCTCATGCCCAAGCATTAGACAAATGGAGGAGGCAGAGAGGAAGATGCTCTGGGACCCCCAGGCAGGTGAGGAGGAAGTCACTGCCCCTTTCCCCCTCTCTTCTGCTCCATCTCCCAGCCCAGGATGGCCCCCGGCTGAAGGACAACCCTGCTGCAGATGCCGTCCTACCAGGGACAGACTGGGCAGAGCTCCTTCCCCTTCCCTGTGGCTTGGAGACAAATCCTCCCTCCCTCCCTCCCTCCCTCCCTCCCTCCCTCCCTCCCTCCCTCCCTCCCTCCCTCCCTCCCTCCCTCCCTCCCTCCCTCCCTCCCTCCCTCCCTCCCTCCCTCCCTCCCTCCCTCCCTCCCTCCCTCCCTCCCCTTGTTCTTTCCTCTTCTTGTTTCTGTACCTTCTTGATCCCTTTCTTTTTCCCTTTTTTCTTACTGTCCCTTCCTCTCCTTCATCCTTCTCTACCCTCCTTCTTCTCCTTGTTCTTCCCTTCTTCCTTCCTCACTCCTTCCTTTCCTTGTCCCTTCCTCCCCTTGTCCTTCCTCCCCCAGGCACTGAGCTGCAGAGGGAGACCAGGGAGGACAAATCCCCGCAGCAGAACCTCGTGGACGAGGCCGTTTTGAGCAGCTCCAAGGGGTAGGAATCCAATGGGGAGGAAATGCCAAAGGGATCCCCCACAGGGAGGGGCTCCAAACCCATCCCAGGCTGCTCTGAGGAGAAAAGACCCCCCCTTGGCTTCATCCAGAGATCCAACCTGGTGGTCCATGAGCAGCTTCATGCCGGGGAGAAGCCCTACAGGTGCTTGGAATGTGGGAAGAGCTTCAGCCACACCTCCCACCTCTTCATCCACCACCAAGTACACACGGGGCAATGGCCCTACAAGTGCTTGGAATGTGGGAAGAGCTTCAACTGCACCTCCCATCTCATCCCCCACATGCGCCAGCACACAGGGGAACGGCCCTACGAGTGTCCCGAGTGTGGGAAAGGATTTCAGACCAGGTCAAATCTCCTCAGGCATCAGAAAACACACACAGACGAGAGGCCCTTCCGCTGCCCCGACTGCGGGAAGGGCTTCAACCGCAACTCCAACCTTGTCAGGCACCAGCGCATCCACACTGGGGAGAGGCCCTACGAGTGTCCCCAGTGTGGGAAGAGCTTCTCACAGAGCTCTCACTTGACCCAACACCAACGGAGGCACCAGTAAGGGAAGCCCTGCGAGTGCCCCGAGTGCGGGAAGAGCTTCGTGCGCTGCTCCAGCTCCATCCCCCATGGGAGGATGGGCGTTGGATGATCCCCAGTGACCCCCGTTGGGCAGAGCCCTGGTGATCCGTGGTCCTGGTGATGCATGTTGGGAAGACACCTGGCTGGGAGGCTCCACATCTTCCTGGCTCCCTGTGGGCACCTGGATGAACACCGGGGCGGGAACATCCACTGGGACACAGACCAGCAATGGGAATTCCTTGGAGGGAGTGGATTTGTTGACTTTCAATCCCAGAAAATCTTTTGCATTCAATCTTATCTTCTGGTGGCATCGAGGAATAACTGGATGGTCTTGGAGGTCTTTTCCAACCTCACTGAATTCACAATTTTGATTTCCTATTGCCCAAGGGTGTCTTCCTCAGCCAAATGGTGATGAAGTGGGGCAAAGATCAAGGTTTTGGAGACAGTGGGGTGGAAACCTCTCCAAAAAAGCTTCTTCCCTCCCACTCAATCACAGGGATGCTCAGTCAGCAGAAAGAAATCCTTTTGTTTTGGCCGTGATTTGCTTTTCATTTCTCTTCTTTCCTTTAAAATATCTAATTTTGTGGTAAAAATAAAGACATTGAATTAAGACACGGGTGAGAACATTGAGGGACATAGACATGGTGGGACATGGAGAGTGACATGGTGACACATGGACATGGCCATTCATGGGGACATGGGGGGACACGGGCACAGATGGAGACGTGGAGGACAATGCCAGGGGTGGAAACATGGTGGGGACACAGCCATGGGTGAGGACATGGTGGGCCATGGCCAGTGACATGTGGGGACATGGCCATGGGCACTGCCATGGGGGGAACTTGCAGGGGCTGTGGGGGATGATGGGTTTGAGGGAGTTGAGGGTTCCTGGCAGGGACTTGGGGCTTGCTGAGGGCTTTGGGGAGCCCAGGCCGAGCAGCTGTGGCTGCGCTGGGAGCCCCTGGCAGAGGTTCTGGGGCAGCTGCTCAAGGACCCCCTGGCCTGGAGCCCCAGCCGGGCATTGGGCTCCTGGAAGGGAATGAACGTCCTTGTGCCCAGGAGGGAAATCCCAGCACCCCCAGGGTGTGGGGGGCAGCTGAGAGGCCACAGCAGGCAGTGCTGTCTTCCTCTGTGGAGCCCAAAGAACCTGCCAGCTCAGAGATTTTTGCTCTCCCCTGGAGAGCTTCTCCCTAGGTGAGACACTTTGCTCTCATGGAGAGAAAAAGTGTCACTCCCAGAGGCCTTTGAGTTGAACATGTTAATTTGTTACACCCCATTGGTTTTCCTCCCTGTCAATCCACCCTGATACATGTATCCCAGTTTTCCCCGCCCCTCTCCTTCCCTATATCAACCCCAGGTTTTTCCCCAGTTCAGGCAGCTGCTGTCACTGGCTCCCTTCACTGAGGGCCCTGCTATAATAAAGGCTGTTTCTTGCTGAAATGTCATACAGCTCCCTAGCCTCTCTCCCTGTCGCCTGCACGCTGCCACTGAGCTGAGACCACTCACTGGGCAGAGGACGTGCCTGTGCCCCTGGACAGTCCTTTTCAGGACGGCTTCTTCAGGGTAGTTGTGGCACCCCTGCCATCGACACCACCGCGGCGTTCCTCCAGAACTGCACCTCATAATTCCCAAACTCTGGGATTCTGCCCAGGAAAAGGCTGCCAGGAGCTGCCAGAATTGAGTGAAGTGGGGGATGGGAGGCTCAGAGCAGGAGGGACCTGGAACTCCCAAAACCAAGCAGAGGGGTGGGGTGATGGATTGGGCGGCAGTGGGGCAGGGGTGGAAGTGCAGAGGACAAGGGGCGCATGGGAGCTCCATATTGGGTTTGGATTAGTCTCACTCCTCCTTCTTCTTCATCCTGCCTCCTTCTCCTCTCCAGCCCTTCTCCCGCTACTTCCTCTGCCCTCCTCCTCCTCCTCCATCTCTTCTGCTCCCCTGAGCCCAGCGCCCAGCCTTGGATCCCCATTTTTCCAATTCCTTCACATCCCACAGGAGGAGCCAGGATGGAGCCGGGGCAGGTTGGGCTGGGGCAGCACTGGGCTCTTGGCATGGTCCAGGTACCACCCATGTGCCCCCTCCCCAAATTTCCCTGGTGGCTTCAGGGGTCCCAGCCCTTTTTAGGGTTTGCTGGGTGCCATGCTGGAGTTTGGTGTCTCCCAAGGAGTCCCCAGAACAGCGTGACAGATCGGGGGGACACACGGGGGTCCTGATCCAACCTGGGGCAGCATCTGTCCCTGACAGGGTACCCCCATGGGGTCTCCCCAAGTCCCTCCCCACTGCCCCCCATAAATGGGACAGGGGCGAACTGGGAAGCTTTACTGGGAACACTGGGAGCAGCCGGCCGGGGGCAGAGTGACAGCAGGGCTGGGGACACACACAACCCCTCCAAAATCAGCCCAGGGATGGAGCGGGGGATGCTGGCTGGGCCTGAAGCCATGGGGAGGGGCTGTGGCTGCCAGCAGCTCAGGAGCTCTGTGGGCAGAGAAAAGGGGGTGACACTGGGCTGGGGGCCCTGGGGGAGCACACACGTTCCGGGAGAGGGAGGATATGACCCCCAGGACCCCCCCTCACCTTCTTGTGCAGGCAGAAGCTGAGCCCCAGTGCCAGGAAGACGAAGCCCAACATGGAGCCCTCGATCCATATCAGCATCTTCCTGCGGGCAGTGTACAGCAGCATCTCTGGGAAGTCTGCAGGGGTCGGGATCCCCCCTAAAACCTCTCACAGACACCCCAAGCCCTTCCAAGCACCCTTCCACTCTCACCCACCCCACCAGGACCTCTGAAACATCCTCCCAGTCCCTTCCCAGCCTCCCCAGGATCCACCAAAGCCCCTCCTGTCCCTATCAGGATCCCACAGCCCCCTCCCAGTTGCCCCTCACCACCACAGGAGCCCCAGGACCCCCTCCCAGTTCCTTCCCAGCCCCACCAGGACTCATCAGGAACCCTCTCAGTCTCTTCCCAGTGCAATGAACCTCATCCCAATCCCTGCTTTCCAATCCCCAATCTCCTTCCAGTCCCTCCAGGCTCACTCAAATCCCTCCCAGTGACACCCAGCACCCCTAAACTCCCTCCCAGTTTCCACCAGGACCCCCAGAACCCCATCCCACCCTCCCCAATAACCTTTAATCCCCTTCTCAGCCATTCTTGGCCCACAAACCCCTCTCCCAGTTTAAATCAGTCTATCTCAAACTCCCTCCCAGTTACTCCCAGTGTCGCTCTATTGGGAACGGTGAGAAGAACAACACAGACTCTCTTGTGAGTTGAACAGGAGAGCTCTTAAGGTTTATTACCTCAGATCTTTTTTTATAGACCGATACATGAAAGTACAGAAAGGTAAAACTTATTGGTCAGTGAACTAACACATCACCATCACTGGTCAGTGGGGTACACCACCCCTCGACCTTCTCTTGCAAGAAAACACGAAACTGACAAACAGCACCTGCAAGGCTGTCTTCTGTCTCTGAGGATTGTTTTAATTCCTCCCCATGATTTCCCAGGCCACTTTCTCAGGCGGGACTGAGAAAGTTATGCAGCCTGCTATTCCACAGGCACTGCGCTCCCTACTTTTGCTCATAGTTAACATCCATACTCCCCGCACACCCCAATCCCCCTCTGGGCCCCCCCAGTGCCTCCCCCGCTGCCCCCGGCGCTGTGGGGGCCGGGCCATGCCCCAGTGCCGGCTCAGGGGGTGCTCCAGGCTGCCGTGCTCCACCTGGCAGCTGGAGCTGAGCCCGCATTGCCGGGGGAGTTTCCAGCAGCACCAGGAGCTGCTGGCTCCAGCTCAAGGGCACCAGCGAGATGGACACGCTGGAGGGCACTGGGAGAGAGTGGGGACACACTGGGATCAGCTGGGTGTGAAATGGTGCCAAGGCCGGTCAGCTCTTCCTCAGCTCCACGCCAGGAGTGGAACACACCTCAGGAGCAGGATGACCCGAGGTGTGGCTTAGAGCAATGCTCTACAGCACTTAACAGCTGTCAGACACAGTGTGGAGGCAAGAATGGGGGGAAGGTCTTTTATATTGGGGTTCAGAGAAAGGTTTAACCGCCCAAGGGTCCAGGGACAAAAGACACAGAACACAAGTGTACAGCAATTTATATATGGGGAGGGCCCAGGGGTGGATACAAAACTTCAACCAGTGAGGGATATCCTGGGGAGGGGAATAGGACACATGGACCAATGGGGTGCTGTGGATTAGGGGATTTCCAAAGGGGACGTCCAAGCAGGGGGTTGGCATAAGGCAGGATTGACAGGGAACATTTGGGAACAAGGGGCAGGGTGGACAAGATTGATAGGGAAGGTGCTGGAAAAAGGGGTTGGGATACAATGATGGGCAGGGCAGGGGAGGAGATAACTTTGGGTTAAACCAACAAAGCAGGGGGGTAACAGCCTGGCTCAGCTGCAGGGGGGTCCCAGGGTGTGAGGATGGGGGGTTTGGGAGGGTTCCAGTCCTGGATACAGGGGTGCACGGGGGTCCTGCTGCAGCGGAATGGGAGTTCAGGGGGATCCCTTCCTCTGTTCTGCGGTTCAAGGGGTCCCAGTGCCTGAAAATGGAGGTTCAGGGGGGTTTTGGTGCCCAGGAATGGGGGTTCTGGGAGGTTTCCATTCCCGAGAATGGGTGTTCAGGGGATTCCAGGTTCCAGATAAGGGGGTGCAGGGGTTTTTGGGGGTGGGTAAGGGAGTTCCAGGGTTCCCAGTGCCCCGAAATGAAAGTTCAAGGGGGTCTCTGTGCCCAGGAAGGGGGGTTTGCCCGGAAATGGAAGTGCAGGGGTTCCCCATTCCCAGTGTAATAAATGGAATTGATTCGTGCTACTTAAATTGCAACTGTTACTAAAGTTATCATTAGAAACGATCAAGAATCAGTGTTATAAAGCAGATGCACCCCTTTGCAGATGTTACATGTCAAAATTAAGGTACAGGATGTAGTTTAGAAAATAAATGGTCAGTAAAATCAGAAAAAGGAGGAAACTTATGGGAAACATTAATGAATATGTATAAGCATACAGTATATAAGTTTAGCTTGAAGTGCTTTGTTTCGTACGTGAGGTGAGGTGAGAAGCGTCCCCCCTACACCCCAGTCGGTTTTGCTTATGCCTTAAGCATTTGTAACCACTGGCCAATTATATTCACATATATATATATATATATATATATATATATAAAAATATCTATCTGAATATATCTACTAAATTGTATCTCTTTTTTACTAAATTGTATTCTTTTACTAAATTCTATTCTTTTATTATTTTGTATCCAATTTATTAAGCTATGTTATCAATTAATTAAATTTGATTGTTTGGAAATTTGAAAGTCATTTATAACACTACTATATCAAAAGCAGTTAAAAGTGATTACAAACTGTGCTATATCAAAATCGTTCTGATTATAATAATTTGCAAAAGCCAGCACATAATAGCAAAGGGCAACAACAACATAGTTCTTTATCACAAACACAGGGCAGGTTTTTCCCTTGCATGGAGCACTTGGGCCTTCCCCGGGCCCCTTCTGCCCTCCTGCAGAACCAGAGGCGTTTTCCAGCGCACACAGTTTGTAAGCAAGAGCCGGCTGCAGCCCAGAAGGCTCCAAGCGCCTCCTTCCAGGCTGACTCTGCAGATGCCGAGGCTGCTCTGGGCTCTGCCAGGCTCTGCTGGGGCTCAGCTCTGGGCGAGGCTGGGCCCGCTCTCCCCTCGCAGTGCTCCGGGCAGCTGAGTCACAGCGGGAGAAGGACAGGACACCTCAAGGGACTGGAGGTTTAACAGAGATTTTATTCAAATAACTGCCATAACAAACAGGCTGTCCTAACCTACTCTAACTAACTAACAGTGTTAACTAACATAACTAACATAACTTGTCCTAACTACTATAATGAAAAGTTGGCCTCCTGTGCTTCATCTTCTCCGCTGCTCCCTCAGTTGCTTTGCTGCAGTGATCAGAGGGGTCAGGCTGGAGAGAGGCTTGGCTGATGACAAAAATGGGTGCTGCCCAAGGGATAAAAAAGAAAGAAATGAACTGTTACTTTCCAGACTCAAGTTCCTCACAGGCTGTGTTGAAACAGGACAAAGGGGAATGGTTTGAAAGTCAAGAGAGGGAAGCAGGCTCAGATTAGATGTAAAGAAGAATTGCTGTAGCAGGAGAGTGGGGAAACACTGAGAGAGGGAGCCCAGAGATGTGGGAGGTGGCTCCTCCCTGGAAACATCCAGGCTCAGGTCAGGCAGGGCTCTGAGCCACCTGATGTGCTTGAAGATGTCCCCGCTCGTGGCGGGGCACCAGCTCCAGATGAGCTCGACAGGAGCCTGCCAAGCCAAAGCAGGCGAGGATTCTGCTGGCTTTGCGTGTGAAAAGCAGCGGGACTGGAGATGATGGGAGGGGGGCCCCACAAGAAAAGCCCTCCCTGGCGCTGCCGTTTCCCCCGCAGCCGCTTGGCATTCACCTGCAGCAGCTCCTGGGCAGAGAAGCGCCGCTCCTCGTCCGGCTCCAGGCTGCACTCGAGGAAGTCCCGCAGCAGAGCCGACAGGCGCCTGGGCTCCTGCAGCTGCGGGCTCCCGTTCTGCCGGATCAGAGCGCGGGCCTGCAGGAAAAGCAAACACAGCGCTCTGACAGCTTCCTCCACACCCACACGTGCTCACATCCAGCCCGCTTTCTCTGCCCCAGCTCCCCGGGCACTTTCCTCCCTGGCACAGATGCTGCTGCTCACAGCTCATTCTTCTGGGCCAGCCAAAAAACCCAAACCCTGGTGCAGCCACAGCCATTGCAACATCCAAATGATCTTGCCTTCAGAGCCGACTGCATTGGCTGACTTTGTCAGTAGGAACCTCCATCAGAAATAGCCCATTTTGCTTCTCCAAATACAGACACCAGCTTTACAGGCCATTTTCAAGAGTTAGTGTGGTCTGCCTGTGTTATTTCAAGGGATTCTTACATCAAATGCATCTCTGCAGTGCCACTGACCCTCAAGGAAAAGCATTCCTGTTGCCCCATGCCAGAAACTGCCAGGCAAGGAACAGCAGGTTTGTGTGGCTGAAAGCTCAGCCTTGGTGACACAGAGAAAGTAGCTTGGACTAGGAAATAAATGTGTTAGACTGTGGGGATGTTAAACAATCATCTTCATGTTTCAGTATAGTTTCCCAGTGAGAAGAGCCAGGGAGAGTTCATCCTACAAAACCTCTTTTAGAAACTCCTTCAGAAAACTTGTTGGGTTTGGGTGTGGGTGTTGGGGCTGGTTTGGGGTTTTCTACAAGACAACATTAGAGCTGATGCACTTGCTTCATGTATTTGGGTCATCCTCACAAGAGCTGCAACAACTTAAATGCCAAAGCAAATTGTTGCTGGAGACTGCAGAATATTTGTCTGTGTTCAGGCTCAGGTGCTGTGGGAATTCCCTTTGCGATGTGCAGAAACCTCCAGCTGCTCCTCCCAGTGCAGGGTCACCCTGTGCTCACAGGCCTCTGCAAAGCCTGGAGAATTTGCCTCTTACCATGGCCCCCGTTTGCTGGAAGTAAGGAGGTTCTCCTTCCACCATCTTGATGGTCACAATGCCAAAGGACCAGATGTCCGCCTTGGGGCCGTAAGGAGAACTGGTCACAACTTCTGGGGCCATCCAGTGAGCAGTGCCCACCATGGAGCTGCACTGGTCCTGCTCAGGGCTGAGCTGAGCACAGAGGCCAAAATCAGCTGAGGACAGAAACAAGCACTGTCAAAGGCAGCTGCAATGAGGAAACCAAGCACAAAGATTCCCCACTCTCAGTCTGGGAATGCAGTGCTGAATCCAGCTGGAAAAGTGCTCAGGGCTGTAGCCAAGGAAAGATGGAACTGGGCCCTTAAAGAAGCCCTCAGCTTTCATGCTTGGCTTCTACTGATTTCCTTTGAAGCTTTAGATTGCAACTCCTGCCCCTCTGGGAGGGCCATACCCAGAGCAAAGGCACTCCTGACAGCCTGCTCCTCTCCTGAGCTCTCTGCACAGGGCAGCCGCTCTCAGCTGGCAGCAGGGGCCGGGCAGTGCCACCAGCAGCACTTGTGGGGCTCTGGCCCTCACTGGGAAGCAGCCCCACAGCCGCACCCCGGGAGCGCCGTGCCTGGCCAGGAACACCCACCCAGCTTGACAGAGCCGTCCATTCCCAGAAGGATGTTGGAGCTCTTCAGATCTCTGTGGATCACCCGGATGGAATGGAGGAAATCCAGGCCCTGCAGACACTGAGAGACAACAAGAAACACGAGGGAAAAAATCAGAGGCCGGAATATATCACACAAGAAAGGACAGTTTAGAATTCTGCCAGCAGCAACTTTGCTGTGACAGCCCAGGAGTGCAGTGCAGACAAGCTCCAGGCAAAAGGTTCAAGGCAAAGCTGAGAACAGGAAATCAGATCCAAAAAAGACAGAGAGTACCACAACAGCAGGAAAGAACACAAGAACAGAGTAGAAATGCAGTGATATTTGCAGGCCATTCACTTCAGAGGCTCTTTCCTCTCCAGCTCATAAAAACAACAGAGAAACAAGGGCCTGAGCATGGAGCCACTCTGCTCTCACAGCCTCTTTGGAAGGACCATGGTGTCCCAGCCATGGGAAGCACAAGCAGGATCCCTCACCTCCTGACTGACAGCTGCCATCTCTCCTTCAGCCATGCGTGTCTGTCTGACAACGTCCTGCAAAGTTCCTCCATCCATGTATTCCATCACCAGCCAGAGATCTCCATCAACAAGGAAGCTGGAAGAGGAGAACAATGGCACAGAGATGAATGTGCATTGCTCAATTCCCCCAGGGAAAAGCCCAGAGTGGAGTTTTGTTCCCAGGTCACTTGTCAGTGAGGACAGAATCAGATGGAGAGACATTCCTGCCAGGCTGCACAGGCCTTGGAATCTGCACAGGCTAAAGGAGAAGGAGGCACCCGGGAGAAAGGAGAGGCCTTAGATGGCAAGCAGGTGAAAAATGCACTTTAGCAACAGCCCAGCTCAATGTGGAACCACAACACTTGTCCCCACCTGCTTCAGCATCTGAACTCATCAGTTCCACCATTCCCTCCGGAACAAGGCAACACAACTTCCAGAGTTATCCAGGGGAGGAGGCCGTGCAGCACTTGGGGCAAAAGCAGTCAAATGCTTGGAAAACCTTGCACAAAGTCCCTTCAGAAATAGGCAAAGCCATGGAAAAATGGGCAAATGAGGCATTTCTGGAAACAAGAACCTGGTTTTCCTGTCACCTGCAGCAATGGGAAAGGGCTGGGAAGAAGAAGCCAAGGAAAATAATTTCTACCAGGGTTTATCAGCACTTGCTGTAAAACACAGCAAATGGGGTGAAGTTGAAGAAAAAGCCAAAGCAAAGCAACAAAAGCACATGGAAGGAGTGAAGTGCCAGGCTGTTGTTCTGGGAAGATATGGCCGGGTCAGGCATTTTCAGAACAGGCTACAGACTGGGGATGCCAGGAAAGATGAACGCAGGGCCTGTGCACGGGAGAAGACCTGAAGCACTCACCTGTCCAGAGAGTTGACAATGTTGGGGTTCTTCTTGTCCTTCAGGACCACGACCTCATTCACAGCTCGTTCCCTGTTGTGCCCTCTGAGACTCATTTTCTTGATGGCCACCTGAAGGGACATTGCAGACCTTTAACTGGAGCAGTCTGTGGCAGGAGGCCACAGCAAACACGGAGCGAGTCTTTTTGGAGCGAGCGAGCCGGGCTGTGCCAAACTGCCTTGGGATGGGACACCAGAGCTCAGCAAGTGCCATTCCCACAGCCCATTGCTCTGCTCGCTGGGGCTGTTACAGGACTCATGGCCAGAGACATTTGGCTCTGTAAGCTCTGCAGAAATGCTCCCTCAGCTGTCAGCCTCAAAGCTCTAACAACATTCTCTGCACCTACAGTCTTCTCAAATGGCCTCAGCACTCTTAGGATTATTATTCCAACACATTTTGCAAGCAGGAGGTAATTCTGTTTCTGTGCACACAGAGCAAAATAGCCGGGAACCCTTTAGCAATTCTATGGCATTTGGCCAGGATTTCAAATGTCCCTGCTCTGTTTGGGATAGCACAACAAAGCAAACGTGCACATCCATTGCTCAGATAATCCCTGTCCCAGCTGCCACTGACACCACACCCAAACACAGCTGCAGGGTTTAGGAGAGAGCTTTGCTCTGCACATCCATCTTCTCATTTCTCTCCCTGGCTCTGTGGGAACAGCTGCAGTAGGACTAAAACCCCAAACTGAGCCCAAGCAGGATCTCTCCTTAATTAGGCCTTGAGGTATCCTGATGAAACTCAGGATGATAAAATTGATAAACAGTGTTCCTGTCCGAGGCTGGGATGAAGGTAAATTGGGCCTCAGTCTCCAGCAGCTGATGCATTCACACTTTTAGACATGAAGACCAGGCCAGCGTGTCCTGCTCTGACAGACACCGCTGCCCTCCTTGCCTTCCTTTGGGCACTTGAGAAGGACCAAGTCTGTCCCAGCTGTGCTCTGCAGGCTGACCCTGCTCTGCCTTCAGAGGAGCAGCCTGTGCAGGAAAGCTCTGCTGGGCCCCACAGCTCCAGCCACAGCTCCCAGCAGAGGGGAAAGCCCTCGAGAGCTGCCAGACGTGCTGGGCGTGTTGACACTGACCTCTCCTCCCGTGGCCCTGTCGAGTCCTTTGGAAACGGTTCCAAAAGCCCTGGAGACAAAACAGCAGAGAAGAAAGAAGCAGCGCTTTAGGCCCTGGCAGTGAAAGCCAGCCCAGACAGGAGATCTCTGCTGCCTGCAGCGTTCACAGAACACCCGAGTGCATCCACCCTTCAAACAACAGCACAGCAGCCACCAGCCCTCTGCCATGCAAGGTGCCTTCTGACCACAGTTATCAATTCTGATCAGCCCTGAGAGGCAGCAGCATCGTACCCCAGTGTCTGAAGGGGTTTGGAGCTCTCCTGACTTCTCACTGGATCCTGCACCAGCAAAATACTTGGGCCCTGCTTGTGCAGAAGTAACTGCCTTGCACTTACCCTTGGCCAATCTGCTCCAGTTCCAGGTATTTCTCGGCAGGCTCCCCCACGCTCACGGTGTTCCCTGAAAGAAACCAGGTGGAAGATGCTCCCTCTCAGATGAGAGCCAGAATGCAGCCCCACTCCCTGGGGCTGGGAGCCCCTTGCTCTCAGCTGGGGAAGGACAATAAATGACCCTGTGCCATTTAGCTGCAGAGCAACCCTGGGTGCAGCTGATGCTGAGACACACACACAGCACCCTGCTCTGGCACACAGGAACAGAGCAGACGTACTCAGCTGCATCAGGCTCCACTCCCCGCTCCCCTCTGGCTGCAGGGCTGTGCTGCTGTCAGAATGTTCAGCCCAGGATCCTGCAGCACAGGGAGCTTCGGTGTCCTCTTCAGGAGCAGAGGGAGGTTCCTCGTCCTCTTCCCAAAGCAGTGCAGGTTCCTCATCCTCTTCCCAAAAAGCTGCTGGTTCACCCTCCTCTTCCCAAGCCACAGGATGTTCTCTGTCCTCATCCCACACCGGGAGATTGCTGTCATCCTCGTCCCATGCCATGGGAGCTTGGCCATTCTCATCCCACACCAGGGGACATCCACCATCCTCGTCCCCCACCGGGAGATGTCCACTGTCCTTGTCACACACCGCGGGAGCCTCGCCGTTGTTTTCCCAAACCGCGGGGTGTTCGCCCTCGTCTCCCAGAACAGCGGGAAGTTCACTGCTCTCTTCCTCCTCTTTGGCCTCCTCTTTGCAAGCAGAGGGAGCCAGAGGAGGTGCTGATGCTGCTTTGGTGCCCTGTGGACAGACGGGAGCGTGAGGGACGAGAAGTTCTATCTCAGTTATCACCTTCTTTATCCTCAGCTACACATCCAGCTGCACTAAGCAGAAATAGGGTTCAGAGCTGTTCAAACTAACAATGGGCTCAAGTCGACATTGCCACTTATTGTTGGGAATTCCATATTCCAGCATGGCTAAAGCCAGCAAGCAATCTTCTGCCTGCAAAACCAGTCCTGCAGCTCTTCAAAAGCTCTTCAGCAGAAACAGAGAAAACTGCCAGGGATCTCTTTGCTGCTGCTGCTGCTGCTGCTGCTGCAAAGACACTGACAGGAACTTTCCTTCAGCCTCCCAGGCTGGCACTCGGCTGCCACACGCCGAGCTCACAACTTGCTGCACAGTTCTGAACACCAAAGCTTCCTTTGCCACTCACCGAAGGAGGAGCTGCTGGGGATCCACGCGTGAGGTGCCCTGCAACGGGAGAGGGAACGTGAACCAGACGTTGTTAGGAAAAAACTGCCTGTGGTGGGAAATGAGCAAGGCAAGCCCGAGAGAGCATTTTGCTTTCACAGCATCCCTCCAGGAGCCACAGGCCCTTCACACAGCAAGCAAGAGAGCAGCACAAAATACTGGGCTGTGTCAGCTCTTGGCTGGAGCAGCAAACGGAGGGAGTTCCAGGCTCCGCTGCCACAGACTCCCCGCTTGAGGGAACAGAACCCCCCCAGGCCTCATTGCAAATGCTGTGCACGCCCCGCTGGCTGCAGACACCCCCTTTTTCAGCTGCAGCTGCTGGCAGGAGCTCTCCCAAACCAACCCTGTCCTCATGGCAATTTGGTTACAGAGTCAACTCTGTTCCAGTGGAAGAACAGAAAGCACACAGCAAGCCCGAAGCCACAGAGGCTGCACCGAGGGAAAACCTCAACTTACGTGCCAAGTGGGTTAAAAAATACCCCGAATAAGCCACAGAGAACAGAGTGCCAACTGCAGCAACCACTTGCTGCATCATTTTGGCTGCGCTGCACATGTCTGCAGACTGTACCCCTGCAAGCACAGAAGGACACCCGTCAGGGGCTGGGCTGGCTGCTGAGAATGCCTCGGGCAGGAGGATCCTCTGGCAACGAGCAGGCGCCCAGAGCCACTCTGGACACTGAGGCCTCCGTGTCCCACAGCAACGGGAACACCACGGGGACGTGGCAACGCTCCTGTGACACCACAGCAGCCGCTCACGCAAAAACCGCCTGGAAGCTTCTCCTGTGTCACAAAGGAGCACAAAGAATCCTCCCAGGGCACAGCCTATTGCCCAAAGGATCCAAGAGGAACTCTGAAAATGCAGCAAACAAGGACACCCCATAGCCCAGCCTGAGCACTGAGGAGGAACGAGGACAGCACCAAACCAAAGCAAACACGACCTGTAGTCACTGATACTGCTGAATAAAACCAGCAAGGCTTCTTCCATCTGGAATTTTTGTTCTAGTTCTAAAAACAAGCAAGATTCTTCACTGTAAATATACAGAAGGCAGGAACTGGGGAGGAGATGGGATTGGGAAGGAGGAGGAGCAGGAGGAGGGAGAAAGGAAAAGGAGGAGCAGGAACAGGAATAGAAGGAGAAGCTGGAGGTTCCAGTGCCCTCTGTGTCCGCAGCACCCCCGGCTACGGGCCCATCGCCCCCACCTCATCCTGCAGGTGAGCAGAGAGGGGGAGCTGGTCCCAAATCTGTCAGGGGGTCCCTGAGAGGGTCTTTTAATTGGGGTGTGTTTGGAACTTGCAGATTGCGGAATTGAGCCCCAAATATTGTCTGGCATCCCTGGGAGGTTTTTTTCTCTGGGTGTGTAGGTTTGGATCTTGCAGGACCCGAAAGCTGAGCCCCTTGGGGGATCTTTGGGGTCCACGTGGCCATTGCCCAGTATTGGCTGGGGAGGACATTGGTCCTGGGGACCCCTGGGAGAGCAGAGGAGAGGAACCCCTGGGACCCCCAGAGTGGGGAGAGCAGAGAGGGGCGATCCCAGAGCTGGGGGATCCTGGCAGCTTGGAGAGGTGGGAGCCTGGAGAGGAGACACTCCTGGGATCCCTGGGATCTCAAAGCAGAGATCAGGGGAGAAGGGACCCCATGGACCCCCAAAAGCCCCTGGATCATCGCTAAGGAGGACCCCAGAGGAGGGGGAACCCCTGGAGCCCTTGGACCCCCATCATCCCAGGGAAGGGAAACCTCTGGAATCCCAAATAGGAAAGACAAGAGATGGGGAAATCCTGGGACACTTTTTTGGGCTGAATCTTGATATTTTGGAGATTTTCATGGACACAAGGCTCCTGCTGAGCTCGAGACATGGACTTAGGCAGGAGGAGCCTCTACTTCAAGGCACTCCCACTTTGTTTACCCCCAAATCAGGATTTGTCATTCCCAAGCCATGGCCAGATGGAGGAAGAGGAGGAAAATCCCCAGAGATCCTGCATGAGGAGGGGCTGCAAACCCAGCCCAGGGAGCTGCAAAGAGGAAAGATCCCCCCTGTGCCAGGAAGGCATCTGGAGATCCTGCCGGAGCTCAGAGCTGGGGGAGAGAGCTCATGGCAGGGAGAAGCCCCACAAATGCTTGGAATGTGGGAAGAGCTTCAGCTGGAGCTTCAAGTGGAGGAAACACCAAAGGATCCACCCTGGGAAATGGCTCTGGGAGTGTGGGGAGTGTGGGAAGGGCTTCAAGAACAGCTCCCATCTGATCTGGCACCAGGTGATTCACACTGGGGAGAGCCCCTAGGAGTGTGGGGAGTGTGGGAAGAGGTTCAGGAAGATCTCTGTCCTGATTAACCACTGTAGGATCCACACAGGGGAAAAGCCTGGAAAGTGCTTGGAATGTGGGAAGAGCTTCAGTCGCAGCTCCCACCTGATCTGGCACCAGAACATCCACACAGGAGAATGCCCCAGCGAGTGTGGGGAATGTGGGAAGAGCTTCATTGAGATGTCCAATCTGATTTGTCACCAGAAGATACACACAGGGGAAATGCCCTACACGTGTGGGGAGTGTGGAGAGGGCTTCAGCTGGAGCTCCAACCTCAGGGCACACCGGTGCATCCTGAGTGTGGGAAGAGATTTCCAATGAGCTCAAGTCTCATCAAACATCAGTGGATTCACACAGAGGAGAGGCCCTTCCACTGCCCTGACTGTGGGAAGGGCTTCACAAAACTGCACCCTCATCAGGCACCGGCACATCCACACTGGGGTGAGGCCCTACGAGTGTCCCCAGTGTGGGAAGAGCTTCTCACAGAGCTCAACCTTGACCAAACAGATCTTCCGGACTCCCTGTGGGCACCTGGATGAACACAGGGGCAGGAATATCCATCAGAACACAGACTAACAATGGGAATTGCAGATTGACTGCCCCTGGAGATTCACCAGAATGCAGAGATACACCCACAGCCCCTGGAGAAGCCCATGCCCGAGCAGGGGAATGCCTGAGATGAGGCTGTGACCCCAGGGGACACCTGTGGACAGAGGGGCCCCTGCTGGAGCCGCCTGTCCTGGAAGGTCTGACCCTGTGGCAGAGTGACCCACGCTGCAGCACTGTGAGGGGGCTGCTCCCCATGGAATGGACTCAGGTTGGAGAAGTTCCTGGAGACCTCTCTGGTGGGAGAGATCCCAGAGTGCAGCAGGGGAATGACTCCTGTCCCTGAGCAGCAGGAAAAGCCCCAGGAGATGAACTGACCATGGCTCCATTCCCTGTATCCCTGCACTGCCAGGTTAGGATGCAGAGCTGGAAGGAGGGAGGGGTGGAAGGAAGGTGCTTTTAAGGGTCTTCTTATTCTCCTGCTCTGAGCTTATTGGCAATAAATTCAAGTCAAATCTCCTGTTTTATCCGTGACTTCATTTGATGAGGAAATGCTCCCGGGTCCTTAACTCATGAACCCTTGGTTAAATTTTCTCTCCCTGTGTGGCTGTGGAGGGCAGTGAGAGAGCAGCTGTGGTGGGTACCTGGACTCGGGCCAGCATCACCCCACTGCAGTGGGACATGTCCTTGTGTGGCCCTGTGCTATGGTGCTACAGGTTCTGTTGCTTTTGTCTCCCTTATGATTTTATCTTTTGCGTTAAATGCTCGTGAAGTGCCCCCGGTGTCCCTCGTGTTTCCTCGGCGCCGGTAGCCCCGTCCCTTCCCCTGCTCCCCGTCCCACGTTCCATCCCGGCTGGCGGAGCCTTGGAGCTGCCGTGGGGGCCGTGGGGCTGCCCCGGGGGCTGCGCCCCGAGCCGGGGCCCCTTCCCAGTGCTCCCAGTGTGCCGCTCCAGCCTGGAGCAGCCAGCGAGGGCTTCAGCTGGGACGGCAGAGAGGCGCTGCTGGGGGGTCCCGGTTCACTTCGCTTTGGTTTTGGTACTTTTGGGAGTTTTCTGCAAGAAATCTCTCCTCTCCTCCACTCAGCTGAAGGGGTTTGGAGGGCGGGTTCCCTTTTTTGGGGGAAATCAAAGCGATGCACTGATGCTCCTAATTAGACGTGCATGAGGCTCCAGAGTTTCCCGCTGAGCCGGAGGCACCCAGCAGCCAGGGCTGGGCAAGGCGGGCCGGGAGGTGCGGAGAACTTTGTTTGTGTTGGGAGCTCAATGGCGGCTCGGGCCGGGCCCGTTCCAGGGCTGTTCCTCGTCCCCGCCTTTCCCCTCACGCAGCCCGGGGCGGGCCCTGAGAGCGCGGGGCGGGGCTGTGCCGTGTGCAGAGCCCGCCGCTGGCTGCCATTGGCTGCTTCTGCCGTCACTCGTGGTTCTGGCGCGCGCTGATTGGGCAGAGAGGGCACAAGCCCGGCCCCGCTGGCGCTCCCAGGGCGGCCGTGGGGCAGGAGAGCCGCCATTGCCGGAGCGTCTGTGCGGGCCCGGCAGCGGCGGCAGCAGCGGCGGGAGCCCGGTGAGGCGGCGGCGGAGCTCGGAGGCGGCCCCGGCCATCGCAGGTGGGAGCCGCGCTCGGTTCTGCGGGGGCTCGGGGCTCGCTGCGGGCCCGGGAGGGGGCTGCAGGGGGCTGTGGCGGGTGGCTTGTGCCGTGGCCGGCCCGTGTTGGCCCTGGGCTGAGGGCGCTGCGGGAGCGGCTGCCCGCGGTCTCCTTGCCGCTGGGGCCTCGGCAGGAGGCGGTGGCGGAGCAGCGCTGGCTCGTCCCGCTTCGTGTCGGGAGGCCGGAGGTGGCTGCGCTGGGCCCGGGGCCGGGCGGGAAAATTCCCGGCGCCAGAGGTTTGTGTGGCCCAAGGAGCCAGAGGAGCGGTGTGCAAGTGACTTTATTGCTGCCCAAAGGGAGAGGCCATGGGGCATTTGCCATGCGCTCTCTCCAGTTGTTGGAGGACGCGGCCTCGTTTTTGTCCTGATTTTCCCGGCCGCACGTCCCTGTCCCTTTGCCCAACACTGGCCGAGGTGCTTGGAAGGTTCAGCCTTCCCGATCCGCCTGCTGCATGTCCTTTTTGTATAACACCCGATATTCCTGGCTCGGTGAAATGTTTGTTCTTCTAGAAGTTCAGGAATGTAGCGGAACTTGGTCTGAGCAGCAGTCCTTGTCAATTAGTAACATTTTCTGAAACTGATGGTTTGTCCCATTGCTTCCTTATATACAAGTCCCTGGCCCTATCTCCAAGCAGATTCACTCATTGCCTCTGTTTTTTCCTTCCTGGAATCAGCCCAATTCCTCCTGCAGCCAGGAAGCCCCTGGGCCATTGTGCAGGCTTTGGGCCATCAGTGTTAATTTGCATTTCTAAAGCTCCTCTCCTGGCTGCCTGGAACAAAGCTTCTCTTCCAGGGCAGACATCCCGTGATTCACACGTGGCCCCCCCACAGATCTGCTATTTATTTTTCGTTAAACAATATTCTAATAATTGTTTATGTGTTAAAGCACCAACTTTAAAGCTCTTCTAGTTTTCAAAGTGCAGCTTAAAGGTGAACATCGAAAAACTCATGCCATCATTTTGTCATCACTAAGAGTCACGTTCAAATATAAAACAAAACTGCGAAAGTAATCAAGTGTTTTCTTTTTATTCTCCTAGGAATAAAAACTGATTCTCACACCACTGGCCCAAACAGAACCGACAATAGAGAAGTAAAATTATTACAAAAAATTACTCTAACGATGTAATCCTTTCACTGAAACTGTGAAAAGCAAAACTCTTCAACAATGTCTTTAGAAAAATAAGGCATTACTTGATTCTGGCCAGGATGTGCAACAGGAATTATTTCATGCACACTTAGGCTGGGTGTGCAGAGAAAATCATTCCATGACACATGAGTTTGACTAGATTTTCCTAAATTTATACATTCTGACCCCATAGAAATCCCTTGGTTTAATGTTCATTGGTTTGAAGGTGTGGAGTTGTTAGGATTTGGTTTCCTGTTGCAGCCGGATTTCTGTGCCTGTGATGGGAATTAGGTGGGCACTCCTGGATTTCCTGCTCAGCCTTTTCCAGACCAGGTGTCTCCAGCTGTGCCTGGGGCAGTGTCTGGGGTAAGATGTTGGTTGATGTTTGCTGCTGGGTGTTGATGTTTTGTTGATGGTCGTTATCTTGGTGGGAATCTTTTGGGCTATTCCCAGTCTGTTGAGATGTTAATTTCATCTCTGCTGAGTGGTGGAACATCCCTTAAAAAAACCTTTAAAATTCCTTTCCCCAAGGCAAAGGCAAACCAAGTCCCTTTAGAGAAATTAGATTTTAAACCATTTTCAAGTTGGTCTATTTTGCCAGCAGCTAATCCCAGGCAGGGCAGAGTGTGAGTGGAATTGAGAGGCAGAGTGGAATTGTCCCGGTGCCTTCCCCAGCAGCTGTGGCGAGGGCAGGCACAGAAAGGCCTGAAGGTACAAGAGTGAGAGCAAGGATTGTCCCGCAGTGGCTGGAGATGGCAAAGGAGGGTGGCCAG
>NW_028256142.1:0-30097 GCF_971803275.1 Cyanistes caeruleus | reverse complement strand
GGTAGGAACTCCCAGCTTTGCTGACATTCTTGTATGGTAATTGCAATACTAATGAATTAAACTTTTGAAGGTGTTCTGTACTCAGAGCAATTATTATATCCTTTCACATATCCAGACTCAGTACAGTACACAAGCACAACTTTCTGCCAGGTTACTTCTGATGCAATCATTTATGGATGCATAACCTGCTTGTTTTCTTGACAAACTGAGCCTGAATAATTAAATTGTATGTTTCACCTTATGCTCAAAAAATGCAGCAACGCATAAGTGACCAGGTATCTAAACATATTGGTAATGTCAAACCATAAGTACTTCTAACAAAAGTTGGGAGGAATTTAGTAGCTGAAAGTACAGTGGAATAAGTAATTATTAAGGAAGAGACATAAGCAAATGATGGTTTTAAAAAGCATTAATGAAGTATACAGTTTCTGTATGTCAGTGGTGCTGCTTATGAAAATGTGGTTTTTAAGCCTAGCAAACCACAACTGAAAAATCCATCGGTTCACCAGGTTATCACAGAACAGTAAAATTATCAGGACATGATATGGCATGAGCAACATTACATCCAATGCCAGTAGTTTGAAGATAGACAGTTACTGAAGGCTCATTCCTTCAATACCTAAAATGCCGGAGTCTTCCCATCACTGCTAATATTCAGCCTTGTGCACAGATAGGCTTTGCACTGGAAATCTTTCACAGACAAGCTGATGGAAAGTCACCTACCCAAGAGTTGAAAAAGAAGATAGTGAAAAATTAATAGATAGTAGCTAAGGGAAAAAAACCTAGCTTGGCAACTGGCCAGTCATTTTTCAGATTCAGACACCCTCAGTTACAATACCCAGCTGCTTGTCATTATTCACTTCCTGGTTTTTCAGAATTCTTCTTGTGGTCAGTTAATTAAGGAATCTGAATTCTCTACAGCTAGTTACTGTCAAAGTCAGGTTTATTAGCCTAAATGATTTAATTTTTAGGTATTTTTGAGCATAGCTAATTCTGATTAACTAGACTCAGCCACAAAAACATACAGATGGGAAGTCCTGTGTGTCCAATCTAGCCAACCAGCTGGATTTGGAGCAGCTGTGGGAAGCAAGCAGGTAACAGTCTAATTCTTGAGAGCAGTTTTTTTGCATATGACGCACTGAAGAATATATAGGTGTTCTTGCCACCAGCATATTGTTGAATTTGATCTGATGTTATAACAGCTAATTTCCCTTCTAAGATGGGTGTGGTATTCAAAGAACCAGGAAAAAGTGCCCATATCTAAGCTTATTTTCAAACCTCTCTGTGCTAGTGGAGAAAAAGAGGTACTTTGAAAGACAGTTCGTCCTCGTTGTGCAATATAACATGGGTCAGATAAAACTCATTCTGAGTTTTTTCAGTTCTTACAGAGAAGACCTGGACTTGTGAGAGCAGATGTAGACATCTACCTTGGAGATCTCTCAAGATAGAAGGACTGATCCTAACCTGTGTGTTATGTATAAGCCCCATAAAAAGCTGCATTTACAGTACTTTTGTAAGACTGGTCAACCCTAATGCATTAATTTAACCACCATGGGGTTGTTTTTTTTGCTCTTTCTCTTTTTCTTATTTTTTAATAATTTCATTCTTCTATAATGTAAAAGTCATAAAGTGTTCTGGAAAGGAGATTTGGACCTCAAAGGTACTTGTATGCATACATATTCATAAGTCTACCTGAGACCACACCCAGGCTAGTTCCAGTGACTAGCAAGTATGTAGCCTAGGAGTCTTCTTGCCAGTGGATCATACTAAAACCATAGCTAAGGTTTTAGGACTTCTCACTTGCCTCTGAATGAAACTATATATTCCTTATGCTATGCTAACTGTCATCATGAAGAAAGGAAGCACTCTGATAAAGAATTTTTTTTTCTTGATGCCCAATAACTGAGCTGCTGTGTAGATACACTTATGTACTACAATGAAACATAAATTCATTTTTTTTCTGAATCTTTCAATCTCATTTTAATGGGGCACTGAACTGAAATAGCTGCTCAGGTCCAGAAGAAAGTTAGAATTTAACTTTTTTATTTTCCAGTTCTATTGGTTGATTTACATTTCCCATGAACCAGCATGCTAACACTTGTTAATTCCCTCTATACGAGATTAAGGCTCCAAGCTCCCTGTAATGAAACCCACTCAGCATGATTTGAGAACTTTGTGATGTCTCAAACATCACAATAACCACGTTTCTTTTTGAACTAGTTTCAATGCTAAATGAGGTTCACAGATTCATCTCTGAAGGATAATAGACCAAGAAGCAAGAAAAATGCCACGTGGTGTATCGAAGTGTATATTTATTGATTTCTAACCAAGACCTAGGCTTAATCTGTCCTTTGAATCCCAGCTTCACTGATTTTTCATGGGCAGGTTTTGAAGGACACCATTTCAGACATGTTATATGCTTAGAACATTATCAGGCACCTAACTATTTTTAAAGCCAACTACCAAATTCTAAACGAGGAAGGACATAAACAGATGCTCATGAATATCCTACAAAACATGTATTGAAGTGTCTTAATTTCAGTTATTACCTCCTCTAAATCACTTTTGAAAGAGGGATTCATATGTTTTCATAATTATATCCACAACATTCCTGTGACCTCTATGTGGTTTGATCATTATACAACTTCAAAAAGGCATAGGTACTATAACATTAGAATTAGAAAATTCCATATATCTGTCTTATATCAGAATACATCATAATCTTGTTATGATTATTAAAGTTGGATCCTAGATCACGGTATTTTTAATTCCATAGTGACCATTTTCTGGTACCATCAGTAACTTGAAAATGTTTTAAATTTACAAGAGGCACATTGAGCTAACTGTGCTATTCCAAGGGTTCATTGCTATGCAATAGGGTAGTGAACACATTTCGACTTTTAAATCTAAAAACAGGAATGAAGAAACTGGGCCACATTTACTCCTTCAAAGCAGTACTTTAATCTTCCTTCAGAAATATTCATAATGATATCAATGAGGCCACTAATATAGGAATCTTTTGCAATATAACATGCAAGTCCACCAATCTGGGAAAAAACACAAATATTAATTTGTTACTGTGAGATTTTGAATACAAGAATAGTTAATATTGTAATACAAATCTGTACTCTAAATTTTAAATGTATTTGTATTTGATACCTAGTATTAAACACATGCAGGATCATGAAAATAAAAATGACTGGAAAACGAGTTCAAAAATCAGTCTTTGCTTTGCATTTGTGACTGCCAAGAACAGTATGAATGACTTGGCCAGTTTTAGAATTTCTTCCCAGCTGTGCAGCACTCTTGGACTTCTAAATTAGACTGTTTTTGGCAAACCAATAACCATTTACATTTGGAAAACAGTAGTCCTCATCAAAAGAGGCCAGGTTGTGGGAAAGCAATTACTCTTACTGTAGAAGAGAACAAGAAACCAAATCAGTGAAAGAAAGACTCATTAATGAATCCTTTTTCCACAGCTTCAAGAGGAGGGGGAAATAACTTTGCTCAAGTTAACATTATAATAACCATTTCTATCATGAGACAGACAGGAACTTAGTTCTTCTAACTTGAACCAAGCACAGGCTTTGATATTAGTCTTTAAAAATAAAGATAAACAGTTCAGGGCTCTAGTCCCTGGAAACAGTGAAAGCATTTGGCTTCATTGCTGTCTCTAGAGTCTGGAAAGATCCCTTTTGAATCACTGTCAAATGGGAACAGTAAATGTTTACTGATTTCCAGCTACGGTATAATATTTTGCTTCCAACTTTTTTCTATCCAAAATGTTGAATTATCTAACACTTACAATTAGTCCTTCAAAATATTTTTTTTTTTTACTAACATTTCAAGACTATAAAGTCTGGGATCAACACCTAGAAAAGTCACCAAAATAAAACTTAACCATTACAGAGAGTTCTTTTTTCTTTAATAAATGTACACAGTTATTCACATTCCCATGTCAAGAAAGCATAGCAATAGGAGCATGTCCAAACAGGCAGCATTTTGTTGATCACCTACAGAAAGGAAATTTTGAATTGGTAGCAGAAGTGATTTTAATCAATAAAGTTTTATTCTAGATATAATGACTGCAGTATATTTGCATCTTGAAACTTCAGGCAAGTGGACAAAACTGCCACAGTTGCACTGATGAATGATACTTTTAGAGATTTTCTATCCCTTTTTCTTAATTTGAAAATTAATGAGAAATGAAAATAGCTTTTTAGGAGAGGAGTTCCTTAACTTTATTATCTTCCTATCCTGCAAACATCAGAAGGCAGGGAAAAACCTGCACTATTTGGTACACTATTGAATAACTAACTAGTGTACACAATGAGAAGAAAAATGGGTTGACCTAACTTAATTATTCCCTAAAATGTCTTCCAGCTATATTTTGAGTATGACAAATCATGTTTAAAATGACGTAATAAGTATCTTCAGAAGAGACACTGGGAAATAAATTCAATAAACTTTGCCAAAAGTTTAGATTTACATGTCCTCTTGGATGATTTACAAAAAAATCTCAAATGAGAGAACATTTGTATAAAATAATTACAGAAAAACATATGGGACTTTTGTGTTCTGTTCTCTATTACATCTGCATTTTAAACTTCCATACGCCATTTTAGTAATGTCTGGTAGAAACCAAAATCCTCTAATGAGGTAGTCAAATCCAATGGCTGGGACATTTTAGGTTACCCATAATTAATGATAATGACATAAAAACTAGTATGACTTTTATTCATTAATTATTTAAAATAAAATTCCTTAACCTTATGACACTTTGAATCAAGCAGTTGATCCAAAAAATACAAGTCCTGTGATTTCATAAAACATCGAGAGGAATTATAAAGAGCATGGAAGATGTTTTCACAGCCTTATAAGCCAACATATATTGTCTTTTCCAGCTGTAATTGTAAATGTGAAAAATAATAACTTTCAGTTAACGCAGACTTACATAAGATGGCAAAATTATTTCCATTAATCACCTTGGTAATAAATGCATAGCAGAGGGAATGGTTATGAATTGCTTATCTTTTCTTTTTAAATTTGTTTAATATAGAAAGCAACTACTGATTTAATTTTCAGTTCATGGAGGAATAGGTGGTTCTTTGATAAAATGAAAAAACACAGAACATCCAAACAGATCATCACATCCCACTATTCTGACCTGTGCATAAAAAACACAAAAACCAGTCTGAGAAACAAAAAAAATTGGTAAATCAAGTTTTCCAAATGACGAATAATGCAAGATGTGTAAAGCTCTAAAGAAAAGCCTTACAAGGTTTTCACTTGCAGACTCCTCTCAATAATTGTTTCTCTGGTAAACTGAAATATAATTCTCTGAAGCTGAATTTCCCTCCAACAATAACTTCCTGTTCTGCTGATCCACACACAGAAATTTCGTTGCTATAACTTAACCAGTTTTTACATTGATATGTTTAGATCAGTAATGACATCTGAAATAACTTCACTGGTCTGAGACTACCAAATATAATGTAGTTTGCTTTGTTGTACAGTTAAATTATACCTAATTAATTTATTGTTATTTCTGAGCTATTGAAGTTGCACCAGATTACAACAGCCTGACTTGTCAGGCATTTCCACATAGTGTATTCCAGACATAGCTTTTCCTATTCATTTTTCCTATCTGCTTTTCCTGCTAATTATTGTAGTGAGCAGAAACTGGCACTGGTGAAGACTCACTAAGCTTGAATCACCCTTTAAGACCTTGCTCCCACCTAGTTTCTGTGGTGAATTAGTTATTTTTACCACCAATGCAGTGTAGTGATAAATGAAGATTTGTTTCACCCCTAAATGTTCAGTTTAAGTTCCACCAGAAATATCCGCATATTTCTGCTCTTTTGGTTTTTGACACTGCTATATGCTTACAAAACCAGTAATGGTCAAGTGAATTCTCCCAGCTGAAGACCTTAGTCTCTAAGGATGTCAATCAAGACCCTTTCATGAGCTCTGAATTCTCATACACACAAAATTTTCTGCAGACTAAAAACCTATGTTGATAATCTTTAGCAACTGCATTGCTATAGCTGTTAGTTACTTCCCTGTGTTATTCCAGTTTTAAAGTTAAATAATTTCCATTTCAAAGTGGAACTAAATCTATAAACCCTGTTCTTTTCTGTAGCAGGTATGTTATTCTTCAAATAGTATTGTCCATCACAAGAAATCTTGAGATACATTATTTATAGCTGAAAACAATACTGCTGCCAAATGGTGTATTCTGACACTAGGAGAGGTTTTTTGGCCATCAAACATACATAGTTAATATTTGTTTGTCCTCATTAAACACTCTTAAAAACACTCTTAAAAGCTATTTCTAGTATTAATACAATGTGATTGAAAATACTTTTAAATTTAGCACCTTTTGCTGATTTAGTGTTTCAGATAAGTGGATTTCTACTAACAATAGTTGAATGGAAAGTTTCTGAAATCTCTTATTGTAAACCTGTTATTTGAAGGACTGTAACAGTCACCTATTTTCTACTACACTCTGTATAAACACTAGCAGATGCTACAAAAAGAATCCTGTTTTGAGGCCCATTCTTGGACCATACTTTTGACTCAGTTGAAACTTATGCTTTTAAAGATACATTTTAAAAATCAGACTATCTTCAAAATACTGAGTGAAGTCAGCTAAATTGTAGAACATTTAATAAAACTTCTCGATTAAGTGACCAAAACAGTAGAAACATTTCTTTCCTAATTTCTTAACACTAACTCAACCTTTTTGCTGACATTTTATTTTTGCACATTACTGAAATTTCAAATTCAGCAGCTTCCCTGCAAATTCATGCATAGGCAAGAAAATAATTAAAACGTAAATGGGATGGAGAATGAAAAAATATAGCCTTTCTCAGATTTTCAAAGTTCTTTTTCCATGAGTGCTTCACCAAAAGCTGTTGCATTAACTAGTACCATGCTGCTCATAATACTCAATAAAACACAGTAGTAGCACTTCCCAAATACATTGGAAGAATTACCGGTCAGTCATGAATCAGCATATGTAAGGATGCTGTTGCCCTAGTCATAATAAATTACTCTACCAAAAACAATTGATAACACACAGATCAGATAAAACACAGAATTATGATCTTAATTCAAGATTAAGCATCATTACGAAGCATCTCATTTAAATGGACACTCAGATTAGGTCTCACTCTATTTGAATCCGTTGTGTTTCTGACAGTTTCTGTTCTTTTCATCAGCATGTTTTGTGATGGAAATTGGTAGGATATTTAAACCCCATCTCAGTGGCATAAATGCAGCAATGACTTTAATTGAGTTGAATCTATATATATATTTATTATATCCCTTATCTAAGAGCAGCAGTAAAATTAGTGACAGAACCTTCTCTGGTGCATCAGAATCCAGACCAATTCAGACCATCCTTTACTTTGGCACTGCATATTCAAGGGATATGCATCCAAACATGTTTTCCAGTTTTTCATTTTTCTGCATAGGTAATAATTAATATCATGACCAAATATGAAAATTAATAAATAAAATAAAAGCTACAAAGGAAAATGAAGCAAAAAAATGAAATATGTTATCCATAACTGTAGTCTAATGCAATTGATTTTAGGAATCCATTTGATATACATTTCTCTTCCATCAGCTCAGAAAATGTGAGGTCTTTTGGATGACATTTATTGTTTTGGTAGAAGCTGCTTTGATTGTGCTCTTGTTTCTTTCAGACACATCAGATGGAAGAATTTCCTTTCATTAAACCTCATGACTTGGTTCAATACCTTAAATCTCTTTAACACATAAGCAGAGAGATGATAACACTGTATTTAACTAGTTACACTATTATAATTTTGTTCTAAGAATTTTTAAACTGTATTTACTAGTTCATTATTAACTACAGAATAAATGTTACCAACTTTTTTTAATAATCATACTGAGGCAGCAGAGCATTGAGTTTTACTAAAAGAAGATTATGAATTAGTGTGCTGGTTTTAGTGGGAATGGACTTCATTTTTTTATAGCAGATGGTATGGGTCTGCATTTCAGAACTGCTGAAACAGTGTTGATAACACAGGGATATTTTAGCTGAGCAGTGCTCCACAGCATCAAGGCCTTCCCACACCACCACACTGCTGAGGAGGCTGGGGGTGCACAGGAATTTGGGAGGGGAGCCAGCTAGGACAGCTGACCCCGACTGACCCAAGGGATATTCCAGATCACACAGTGTGCTGCTCATCATGTATTGCTGGGGGAACAAGAGGGAAGGGTGGGGGGGTTCAGAGTGATGGCATTTGTCTTCCCAAGTAACCAATAGACATGATGAAACCCTGCTTTCCTGGAGATGCCTGCCCATGGGAAGTGGTGAAAGAACTCCTGAAACTTCTTTCCTTGCTCACACAGGAGAAAGGAGTGGCTCTTTGGGTTCAGCTGCCTGTTGGAATTAAACCACCACTCCACATCTCTCAATTTCAGATGATTAAATCAACTGAAGAATACATTTACTATCTTTCTAAATGCACTCATTACTTTCTACTTTCAATATATTTTGCAAAGAAATTTAAAAAAAAAAAATATTTTTTAAGTTTCAAACCAGGAAAAAGCTAAAATATATATGACTACAATATATAACTACATAGTCCAACTTCTGCAGTGTATGGTGTCATCAAAATACTACTGGACAGATTGCTCTAGTTATTCCAAGGTCTTGAACAGAAAAAAATTATGTGTTCTTCTTTTCCCAATGTGACTTTTTGTCAATGATAATAATAGAACACATAATAATATGAAACATCAGGGTAAATTTAAGCTAAATGGCAAAATCACACACAGAACGTGGATTTTTAGTGTTTTGATAGTCTGCATTCAACAGAAACATTGCAGTGCTGGAGACAGAAGCTATACAGAAAGTGAGATTACATGAGGAGAGAAATCCCACATTATGCAGGTGAACTGTAGTGACTGTCTTTATTCAAGGAGCTCTTGATATTGGTCCCCTAAGCACTCATCAGTCCAGCCACATGTGTCATCTGGGTGGCATTTATTCTTCATTGGCCTCTTCAGTACCTTTGGGCCTGGTTTGCTGAATGAAAGAATGGAAAATGCTCTTGTTTTTTGAGAACTAACTTCCTTACAGCTTACAGATGTCCATGGGCCACCACTTGTACTTACTAATGTAAAACTTTGATACTGCATTGCATGAGTCACCTCAGTGCAGTCAGTAAATGCCTCCCTGTCTTTGAGAATGGTTCCAGAAACTATCTTACACTGAATACAGAAAAAGGACTGAATATCCAATTCTAGGTAGTAAAACTTCTTTTTTTATTTCTAGCACTTCATTTAAATTTAGATGATGCAAAAGATAATCCTTTCCTTGCACAGCTAACTTTTCCATGACAACTTGAATATTTTTTCAGCAGATTAATCTAATCTGTTTTTTAACTGAAATATCTACTTGCAAAGGTTCCTTTCTCTAGGTTGCCTCTGTACTGAGTACAAGGCACACTGATTTGGAGAGAGGAAACGCTGAACCTCTGCTCAAACCTGAACAGACTGGTCTGACCTCTGCAAGTGCAGCTGAATGTCTATTGTCGCTACATGAAAGGAGCAAGCTGGCTGCCCAAACCACTGCACACCTTGCCTGCAGCACACAGGACAGTGTCACTGAGCTGGGAAAACCCACACATTTCTTATGGGAGGATGGTTAAAAACATGGTAGGCAACTGAGGCTTCCAACACCTATGGATTTTGGAAACCAACAGTTAATTTTCCTGCTAATCTTCACCTATCTTCTAGCCCCTAAATTAAACCTCTACAGATACTTTTCTTCATTTATTTACAGGATGAGATAACATCTCTAAGTTGATAGAATTAGAAACTTTGAGCTCTGAAAAAGAAGTTGCCTGGTTAAAATTGATGCTGTAGTTTCATGGTATGGAAGCAATAGTACAGATTCAAGGTGATTGATTATCATCTTTAAAAAGCAATAGAAAAAAATTGATTTCATTGATTTGTCAAAGTCATGTTGTGGGTGCTATTATCACAATAGACAATACAAATCCTGTCCTATACTCAATATCCACAGCAGCTCTGGGAAGTGCCAGAGACAATGAATGAACCAAAACAGGGAAGACACTGGCTTAGGCCAGGAGATAAGAACACTGGCTGCATGTAGGTCATGGCTGCTCTAGTCAAGGGAAAAAAGCTAAAAGAAAGAAAAAGTTACAGCAAAGTTTATTTCTAATCATATCAGTGAGAAAGAAATTGAATTTTGTTCAAGTAAATCATATTTAATCATATTTAAATTTAGTATTGTAATATAAATTTAAAATAAATTTAATCACTGTTTTAGTGAATGGTGACATAAGATTTGATTCATCTTATAAATAATTCTGAACAACTTTTCTTGCTCACTTGACACTTTATTTTTACTTTTTGTTTTTTTCCTAAAATAGTCTTCCTTCCAATCTTTCAAATGCTGCTCATGGAACTCATAAAAAAATTGAATACCATAATGATGAAGGGGGAAGGAAATAATTTTCAAAGACCTAAGTTCATTTTTTATTGCTCCAGATCCAAGGAGACAGGTAAACATTTGCTACAGTTTTGGAGTTGCCAAAGTTTTTTAATGTTAACCACATGCCTGAATTGTTTGTTGGATCCCATGCCTACAGCAGAACTACCATCATGTGTAGTTTGGTTATAAGACAAATTCAGCAATTTGAATAGAAAATTATTGTGTCTTCATGCAGTTAGGTACTACTTTCAAATATTTGGCTTTATAAATTTGCAAAATATCTATTGTCTTACAATGTATTGGACTAATAGTATTTGAGATTTGAATTTCCTTTGTTCTACTTTTAGGTAAGTTTGGTCAGGATTGGAAATTTCTTTTTTCACACTAATATTTTTTCCAAAATGTAGCCAGAATTTTCTTCATTCTTCATGCTTCATTTGTCTTATGGTTTTGGTTCAAGACTTCTGATTCTTAAAAGGTCCAACAACCCAATACTCATGCCTACGAGAAACTTCAGGAGGGAAAAAACCTCATAGAAGTCACTACCAATCCTACTGTCCAACACTTGTGTATGTTTCCTGTCTGCTATCACATCAAAAGTTCTTTGTTTTATGTTCTCTATTTATTTTGCAGGTCTCTTGGGTCAGTGACTATATTTTAGCATTATCTTGTTATAACACTTAGTGTAATAAAGTCTTATTCAAATTAAGTTCAAATTAAATATAAAGATTTTTTTTTTTCCTGTTCTCTCTGGTCAGTATCTTTGATACAGTGATTTCTGAGAGCTATTCTGAGATAAAATTGAGTTCCTTAAATTCAATTTGCAGATTAACTTAAAGAGAGTATGGGGGAAATAGCCCCTATGCACATACAGTGAAAGAAAAAATGTAATTTTTAGTAATTTAATATGGGGGTTTTTTAGCAAGCCTCTTCTGACAATGCTTACAATGTATAAAAAAATAGTAAACTGGGTATTTTTTGTTGTGACTAGCTTGTGACAGCTCTGAGAATCTATTGTAAATACTTGCGCTGTCATAAAACATAGCTGCAAGCAATCCCCATATATATTCATTAGTAGGTGAATGAATTGACATAATAGCTTTCACTCACTTTCTGCTTCACTTTGCATTATTTTTTCCCAGACAAATGAAAAAATATTGATTGCTACAGCCATTTTTAGAGTGTTACACTATTTTGTATTCTTAGTTAATGTGTTAGTATGCAATGAGCCATGCAAGAAAATGAATACTCTCATCATAATCTTGTTCAAATCTAATTTCCTCTTCAACAGTTTGAGGAAAATCCTTATTTGGTGTAACTACTGCAAGTGTACTGGGTTCACCATATGTTTTTTTTCATTTATAAATACATAAGATATCCAGATTCGCTTGCATGTGTGGTATTACTGAATATTTTCTTAGCAGTTTGAAGACGATGTATTTGAGTGACCCAATACAAGCCTAAACTAAAATAATAAAAAAAATAATAAATATAATCACAATCTAACAGTTTCCAGGGCTAATGTTTCTTAATGCGTATTTTACTCACTCTGAAATACAAATGCTGAAATTTACTGTGACTCATTGAAATGCTTTCCTGTAAACAATGCCTTTGATTTGTTTTATTTTTACATGAAGATATAATTTATTTTAAAAAAAAATTTTCAGACTGACAAATTTTCGGTTGTGATGGCATAATAGAGATATATCTAAGGTGCAACCTAAAGGTCTCCTTCAAAGTTTGGAACTAGCAGATGCAGTTTGCCTATTACATCAGCAAATTAATGGTCATGAATTTTAACTTGCTGACAGAAACTCTTTGACACACCCCAACTACTTCCCTCAAGATCCAGGGAAAACAAGTAGTGGAATGTGTGAACAGCCTAATTCATCTGCTTTTCCAGAGCTGGAGAGAGGCTGGATTCTCTCTTACACAGTGGATATGTCTACCCTTAAAACTGTTTCAGAATTACATAAACCCCACTTATTTTCTGACTCTTTGTAATACTTCTCATAAAATTCTTACTATAACTTCTGACATGTGCATATAGGCATGCAACCATAGGGTGAAAGTAGGTAAAGTGAAAAAGCTAAGAAAACATCCTATTACCATATCCTCTCTACACTTTTGAAGGAGTGTGACAGAAAATGGAATGTTGCCCAAGATCTCTTCTGTATAAGACTCGATATTAAATCAGAGTTATGGCTCGAAGTGCATTGAGTACATTAAATAGGCAGTAAAGTAACTGTAGAATACTGACAGGTTGCTCAGAGCCTAGTCCTGCAAACACAAACAGGCACATAGAGCTTTATGAGAACTAATTTTCCCATGGAGGTAAATGAAATGATGTGGAAAATAATTTACTCCCATGTGTATATGTCTACATGACTGGATCTTTCATTTTGTAACTTCTGAAATCATGAAGCAATAAACACAAAAGCACTGAAACAGACTGATTTGCCCTATAAAGCAGGAGAAAGTAGCTAATTACAGATTGCCACAGTGGATGTGAAATATAGAATATAGGTCTGTTGAATGGATCAATTGGCTTCTGGCTTTCAAGAGTACTGGCAGGGGTCATTTCCTGGGTGACAGAGAAATGATCTGCCCCTGGCAAGGAGAATTACAAAGAGTTGTGCACAGGATGTTTTGTGACTCTGTTGCATAACTGCAGGTTACCAGTAGTCACACATTTGAGCAAAGCTGTATGTGGGTTTTTGGATAACACTTGCTTTCCCCTGTCTGTGGCAATGCACTGTCCAGTTTGAATTTCTGACTGGTGCAATACAATGGATGGAGCAGAGGCTGAGTAGGCTATAAAACATCAATGGTGAGCTACAGCCAGCATCTTCTCAATCTTCCTTTATGATGTTAGCTTAGAAACCCCAGTGTAGGCAGGCTGGCATCAAGGACACACAACATGAACCACTTAATTTCTTACAGGGAAAGACTTAAAAAACATATTAATCTCAAGCAGATCAGGCCAAAGGGCTTTCACCCTTTCTTTTGCAAGCACCATATTTCCTCTGTAGCTCCCTGCCTTGTCCTACATATGCCAGCCCATGATCAAAGTCTGTCTCTTCTGAGGCTGTAACACTTCTCTAACCCCATCATTAGAAGTGCTTGAGAATGCACACTACCAGCAATTTCATGACAAATTTTGTACCTGCAGAAGCAGACTAAATGATGAGCTCCCAGACTCTTGCATTTTGCACTTACTTTATTATTTTTTTATCTGCTGGTAAGAGTTCCTGAGTGTACTCTCCATTAGCTACAACTTTTGGCAGGATCATTTGCTGTTCTCAATAAATGATGACTGACAAGATCTCCGCTTTCGTTTCCCAGCCAGTTATAGAGTGAACAGAATTTAATGAATAAGAATTCTACCTCACTGGCCAAAATATTTTGCCATTAAAAAAATTAATTGAAACTTTTACTAAACAGTAGCAAATAAGGCCTATTTCAAGTAGCAAAGACAGCTGGTAGAAAGTTTAGTAATTTCATAAGTAAAACTTCCTTGTAAAAATGGCAAATATTTAACATCATGGAGAAAAACTCTCAGCTAAATCCAGAAACTACTGCAGATTTCAACAATTTTTCTTCAATCAGCAGAATAAACTAAGTCATGAAACAGCACAACACAAAGAAGAAAACTAAAATCAGAACATACAAATATAGTTTCCTTTCTAAAAAAATGCTTCCAAAGCATGCATCACAGAATTGTTAAGTTCATATATTTTAAAACTAGAAAATAACCTAAACAAGAAAGAATAGTAACTGAAACATTTATTAATTACCCACCATTTAAAAATAATAAACTAATTTTTCAGAATTCATCCATAAGAAAAAAATAAAATACATAAATACATAATAAAATACATAAAATACATCATCTGTGTTTTTAAATGGTGAGATACTAGTTATAATTAGTATAAACAAATCCTGATGTCATTGGATTTTTTTTTTTCACTGAGCAGTTATTTAGCTTTTAAAAGACAAAACCAGTCTACCATATCCTATTCATCAATGTTAATTTTAATGAAATTGCAGAAAGAGGAAAGACTGCTTCAAATCGTTAGGAGTCAACTAGATGCAACTTTTGAATTGAAAAAGAGCAAGAGATAGTCAAGTCAAGTAGGGTGCACCACAATAATATCAAAAACACAGAAAAAAATTACTTGAGAAGGAAATATTATTCTGTGAAGTTGAAGACAGCTGTTTTTCTTTAACTTGAATTTGTAGATATATATCCCTGTACAAAAAATATCTGTAGTTTATAGCACTTAGAACATAATCAACTTAGTTGCAAGGAGAAAAAATAATAATTTAGTTGAACAAAAATTTCTGCAAAGTAAATATCACTTATGCTGCAGCATGCTATAAAGGAGAAAAATTATCAGCAATAATGGAGTAATTTAGTCAAGGGTAAAAATAGTAAAAATCCATCATGGTTTTATAACTTCACATATGGTTCTGAATATTTCTTATAATGAAACTTGCTTCTGTATTTGGTTTCAAAGATACATGTGGTGCTACAGTGGTGTTTTAAAATCACGCCTTTTCATGCTGGTTCTTATGTTATCTTCAAGTTCCTTGATAATCTTATCCTACAGTCTTTCTCAGTGGCTTTAATACTGACTTTCAAAATTTTATTCACCAGTAATTACTGTCTGTGTATCATTGCTGCATATGAGTGATAAAATACTGTGAGCAGAAAGAATTAATCTCAGACCCTTTGATCCTTCTTACTCACTGTGTGTCATGAAAGATTTATTACAATAATACAAACTCTGGTTACTTATAATCACCCAGGACACTTTCTTTTTCTCCATTTAAGTGTGCAATTTCTTCTTCTTCAGAAAGCATCTGCTAATGCCCACAGATGGAAGGATGTCAGTGAGTTATGAACAGACACTCTATCCATTCCAAAACTAGTTGCACTTCTGCCCTGAAAAGCCATGGAGAGAACATTATAATATTAAGAAAGGTAGCTTCTTGCATTTGTCAGCAGTCTTACACCTTAAGATCCAGAGGTTTAGCAAATGAGAGGTGTTACAAGTAAGATCTGAAATGACAGGTTCTCTTTGCAGAAGGATTATCTACAAAACACTTCATAAGATTAGGGTCTGACATTAACTCTGTTGCTACATTCAGCAGAAAATATCTGCAAAAGGATAAAAAATATATTTAGTACCTATCTCAATATTAGAAAACTGAGAAATGATGACCTGACATATTCACTGACAAATCAGTCCTTCCCATCTAAATTGTCACACAGTGAAGTATTGCCCTCTGAAATGTCAATGGGGTCAGAAGACACATGGCTTCATCAGTGTCATAGGTTTGTATAAGTACACAGGCTAAAGGGTGGCTGGGACTTAGCTTCTAAATTTCCCTTTTATATACTAATTGTTGCCTGATGTGACTTGAAAAATCCTGTCTTGGAAGCCAAAATTAATATTTGGAATTGATTACTGTGTTTTAAAATTAGTCAATTTATAATTTCTTTTAAGTGTTAAGTTAAATATGAACATGTAGAAGTATGAAAGCCTTTTATCCTTTGTAGCAGACATTGCAACTTGTTATCCAAATCACTCGATATTTTGTTTTCTTACTTTGCAAATCTTAAGAGTCACTGAATGCAGACTTTACAAACGCTGTTTTATTGGATTTTTATTAAATTTATGTCATATACAATTGTATATTGCACAAAGCTAAAAAAATGTATCTAAAATGCAAAATGTAAAATAAAATGAAGATACAATCTGTAATATTTCTTGACTGCTGGCCCAACACTTATCTTTGTATTGCTTTTTACACAGCAAGAGCAGTAAATGGACAATATAAGAGAACATAGGACAACATGTGCAATTAAATGAGAAATACTTTAGAATTTTCATATGAAGGTACACATTATCAAATATCTCTAGCTGACATACTGATAACCCTGTCTCTTAAATGTTTTTAGGCTGCCTCCTATAAACCATTGGAAAGTATTTATCAGACACAGTCCACAGCAGCAAGTTCATGTTGTTGATCTCCCCCAACGTGTTTTAATGTTTTGCTATGTATTAAATTGATTTCATCTGTATAAGACCTCTTTCAATTCCCTTAGTTACAAGTGTTGCAAGCATGTCTGATATCAATATGAAATGTGCAGCAGCCAAAAAAAGCATTGTCAATATGCAGGATATTATAGTCTGACTGAAGCTACAATCATAGGCAGTGATTTCAGTAAGAGAATATCTCCTGGGTTTTTTTCTCACTATTGTCTACACAACATTTTGATGTTTAAAATTCAAATTCATATACTAAAACACGTATCTTGTTTTCTGCTGCCTCCTTCTTTCTTTCTTTCTTTCTTTCTTTCTTTCTTTCTTTCTTTCTTTCTTTCTTTCTTTCTTTCTTTCTTTCTTTCTTTCTTTCTTTCTTTCTTTCTTTCTTTCTTTCTTTCTTTCTTTCTTTCTTTCTTTCTTTCTTTCTTTCTTTCTTTCTTTCTTTCTTTCTTTCTTTCTTTCTTTCTTTCTTTCTTTCTTTCTTTCTTTCTTTCTTTCTTTCTTTCTTTCTTTCTTTCTTTCTTTCTTTCTTTCTTTCTTTCTTTCTTTCTTTCTTTCTTTCTTTCTTTCTTTCTTTCTTTCTTTCTTTCTTTCTTTCTTTCTTTCTTTCTTTCTTTCTTTCTTTCTTTCTTTCTTTCTTTCTTTCTTTCTTTCTTTCTTTCTTTCTTTCTTTCTTTCTTTCTTTCTTTTCTTTCTTTCTTTCTTTCTTTCTTTCTTTCTTTCTTTCTTTCTTTCTTTCTCTCTCTCTCTTTCTTTCTCTCTCTCTTTCTCTCTCTCTCTCTTTCTCTCTTTCTCTCTTTCTCTCTTTCTCTCTTTCTCTCTTTCTCTCTTTCTCTCTTTCTCTCTTTCTCTTTCTCTCTTTCTCTCTTTCTCTCTTTCTCTCTTTCTCTCTTTCTCTCTTTCTCTCTTTCTCTCTTTCTCTCTCTCTTTCTCTCTTTCTCTCTTTCTTTCTCTTTCTCTCTTTCTCTCTTTCTCTCTTTCTCTCTTTCTTTCTCTCTTTCTTTCTCTCTTTCTTTTTTATTTCTCTCTTTTTTATTTCTCTCTTTCTCTCTCTTTCTCGCTCTCTCTTTCTCTCTTTCTCTCTTTCTCTCTTTCTCTCTTTCTCTCTCTCTCTTTCTTTCTCTCTTTCTCTCTTTCTTTCTTTCTCTCTTTCTTTCTCTCTTTCTTTCTCTCTTTCTTTTTTATTTCTCTCTTTTTTATTTCTCTCTCTTTCTCTCTCTCTTTTTCTCTCTTTCTCTTTCTCTCTTTCTCTCTTTCTCTCTTTCTCTCTCTCTTTCTCTCTTTCTTTTTTTATTTCTCTCTTTTTTATTTCTCTCTCTTTCTCTCTCTCTTTTTCTCTCTCTTTCTCTCTTTCTCTCTCTCTTTCTCTCTTTCTTCTGGGTTTTTTTTTTTTTGGGTTCTTTTTGGCTGTGTTTTTCGGAAGAAAATAAGAATTTTGCAGTACCAGCTTAAACATATGAAGGGTTCAACAGCAAAAATAATGCAGTTCTCAGCTAAACACTCCATTTAGCTATTTTCATCTTTAAAGGTGACATGGGCTTTAGTTGCAAAATCAGCTGGGCTCTTTGTTTCCACCTATTATCACCAGATCAACACAATGCAATTTAAACTGAGACTGCAAAGAGATACCATCTTTTTGCTCTGTCCTAGTTTATAACAAATCCCAACAGGAATAAAGCTCTTTATGTCATCAAATGAAAAATACTTTCCCATGTATGAAGGATGCTGAATAGCCAGGAGTGTGACCAGTGGGAAATGACCATCTTCAAGTACAAAACACACACTTTTCCAAATCTTGCAAAATAAGATTTCTGAATTTAATTCAATACTTTAAGTCTTCCTATAAAGCCCAAATGCACTTTGGCATGCAATACAGTGCAAGTCTGTGGTTTACAAAAGCATGCCATCATTCAAGGTAAAGGAATTTGTATATTTATAGTAGAAAATATGTTAAGAAGTATTTCCCTTGTGCTAATTTTTCATGTAGAAAGCCTTTTCATTCTTAAAGAAGACAATGGAGTTTACTTATGATAAGCTGTTAACTAAAACAAATAAATTTAAATTTTCAATGGCTTCTTTCATTGTGTCTTAATAATTTGTTTTGAATTATATGTATCCATTTAAAAATTACCTTGCTCAGCTATGTTTTTTTTTAAAGGATAACTTTCATGTTCAGATATCCCTATTTACCTATTTAGACACTAGTTTATCTAGCTCCAAATTTATTTTATTTTTTTCAAGAATGCTCAGCCCAGTTTCCTGCCTAGGATGGCCTAAAGATTGAATTTGAATCTGCTCAATATTTTCTAGCATATTTTATGGAACTAGAAAATTCAGATGGCCTTAAAGTTGTGTTATTCCTGAATTATATGCCTGGTTTCTTTGCAATGTAATAGTTGTTCATAATGTACTTGGTTTTCCCCAGTGGTATTTCATGTATAGCAGCATCCCCTCGGATGGTCTCTTATTCTGATCATCTGCAGTGCCTAAGGAAAGAAAAGAGCAAAGAAAATATTTGCTGGATCACCAGGAACATTTGGCTGCACTTTTCAATTTGCTGTCACAAGCACTCTCAGCTGCATCCTGCCAAAGACTATCAGCCAAGGAACATAACATCATTTTGGAATATGATGTGCATGCTTGCAAAGGAAGGAGTTTATGCCTTGGAAGAGTATGTCTTGTTATGTTAGTTGGTGTAGTGGGTCACTGCAGAAGGTATTGAAAGTGGATGGTGTCATTGAGCAGAATTTTCAGAGTATAACCAAAGACATTGATTGTCAAGACGTGTGTTAGCATGAAGAACCACATATACCCTGTCTCAAACTTGTTCCTATATCAATGTATGGTAACATGCTCAAAGCAACACTCAGTGACTGCTGGATGAATTTGGCTGATTATCTGTAATGGCAAAGCCCATCCATGTGCATGACACCACCTACAAATCTTATCTAATGCTGAGATTAAGCAACGTACCTTATGTTTAACAGTCCTTTACCTGACAGTGGAAATGATTCATAGATTTGCTAATGTCTAAGAAAACCCTGCTAAACTGTAAAGACTACAAGGACAATGCACCTCACTCTGGATGAGATCTGTGTAGTGTGTAAAGCTCAGCCAGAGACTGGAAAATATCTTTAAGATCACTGAGTCCAACAATAAACCTAACATGCAAGGACTCGTCTGATGCTGCAGCAACCAGTTTTCCCAGCATCACCAGGAATGTCAGATTACTAATCCTTCTTATATTGTTTCTGTCAACATCAGAAAGGTTATAAGATTATTATTACCTTCTCTACCATTTTATTTCTATCATATTTTCTACTATTTCCATGCTTTGCTCAACAAACTATTTGATTAACCCTGGGTGTCCATGTCTTTTGGTGATCCAAAAAGAACCAGTATATTCTCAGTGCAAAGGAAGGTGTGTATAAGCAAATTATATAAGCAAACTCCTATATTTCTATGTCAGAAAAATCAGTATTAAATCACAATTTTTCCTTTGTGAAACTAATATTTTCTTCCCTTTAGATTTGAAGCTAATTATTCTTTTCTGTATAGACAAACTGTCATATATTAATTGTATGAGTTTTCTATACAGCACAAATGAGCGTTAACAAGTAATGATGAAAGAAAAAACAGTAAAGGAAAACTGTATTTTCAAGCAGCACTAATAAGACTTTTTAACTATATTCTCTGTGATGTCTACAAAATAGATCAGATTGATTATGAGTCAATTGCTAAGAGAGCCTCAGGCAAAAACTGTATCAAAAAGACACTTTGCCATGAAAAGCTTCTACATATAAATTTAAGGGGAAATAGGAATACATGTGAACAAGATGTAGATTAACGTTAGATTTTTTTAACTTTTTTTTCCCCAACAGCTGTAAACACATCTATAGAACAGTTTCTGGATTTTACTCATGATGGTTATTTTGTAGTATGGTTTTTATTACCTAGGAACTGACTACAGTGCTAGCATAAAGAGAAAGTTTAACAAACAATTGCACCACAACAGAGGTTTTGGCACCAGTTTGCTTAATCTAAAATTATCACTTCTGCTCAAACTGCAATATTTCTTTATTTGGAAATATCAGGTAGCTAAAAATGTAGGTTTGCTTCATAAATGACTTGGCCCATTTCAAGAATTAGTACAAATTTTCTGAAGTAACCTGGAGAGAGAAAGTTGAGATTTGGATCACTGGTTTAGAAAACCTTTTAGCTGAACATGAGGTTTTGTTTATTTTTAATTTTTGATCAATAATATTAAAGTATAAGGTTGCACAAAACATATTACATGGAAAATAAGAATGAAATCCAAAGCCTCACCAAGAAGAAAAAATATCAAATATAAACATTAACAGTTTAATTCTACTTTGGAAGCCTAGATATGTAAGTTTATAAATAAAAGTTATATATATATATACACTTTTATATATATATATGTAATATATAAGTAGATTATGAAGTACCATCAGTGCATTTACTGGCCATGAGTCTAAAAATATCAGACATGTGCTACCTTAAGTTATAAAGTCAGTTATCACCAGGAGAAATCTCAGTTTCTGTTGCTTTCCTGATTTCCCTGACCAGCAGATGAACAAATACAGTTACTATAGAGCAGAAGATATGAAGTCACTGTGGAGAAACAACTTCATGAACTGGAGCCCTGAGAAGTGCTTACAAAAAAAGCAGATCTGCAAATAGCTGTTAAAATTGGGGTTTTTTTTCTAACTAGATCTATGAAGCCCTGTATCTTGAAAGAAATAAGTTTGGTTTCATTGTTTAATAAATTTGAATCCATTACCCCCAACTCAATCTTATTACCTTCCAGTGTGTTAAGGTTTCTCTATGTGGGAGGTTACTCTGATACAGATGTTTTTCATCTGATTTTCCTGGTTCACTCATTGTGTGAAACCTTCAGTTTTTGGAATAAGAGATAACTGGAATAAGACATTTTCCTGAATTAGAGAAATTGCAGATAAATCTAATCAAGATGAGTTTGGTCAGTTTAAATTGACATCTTACCTTACTCTACGTTTTCATGCATAGGAATTATGAACTTTAAGTAGCAATTTGAAAGCAATACACTGAACTTAGGTGAAGAATTTCCTCCCTCATAAGAATGTTCAGGAATGTTTGATTCTTTTTTTAATATTTTTCTCCACTTTAATTATTCAGTCTTCCCCCAAAGGAAAAAGAAAACCCAAAATCTTCAACTAGAAAATGTAACAATAAAACAGTGGCAGTGAAAACTTGTGCTAAAGGGTGATGACCTATAAAACAGAGTAATTTCCAATTAATTGTTTCCACTAAAAATTCCCATCTGTGTCAAAGGTTAATTATACTACAGCAGAAGTTCATTATCTGAGAAGAAACCTGTTACTATGCTTACCTCCAACATTTAGTATTCAAGCTACTACCAGAGAATATTAGGAGTTTTTATATGTATAACCAAATTACAGATGTGAAAAAAGTTACAAAACCTTTATTCCAAAACAGAGCACTCATTTCAGCTTCCTCTGTGATATCTAAAGTTTTGACATTGGAATGGGCTGCCCAGGAAGGTGGTGGGGTCACCATGCCTGGAAGAGATGGTGAGTCAACTGGATGTGTCACTGAGTGCTCTGTTCTAATTGACATGGTGGAGTTTGGTCAACAGTTGGGCCCAATGGTCTTGGAGGTCTTTTTCAAACTTAATGAGTATGATTCTATGCTCTATAGAATATTTTATACTATATTCACAGAATGACAAAAGGGGTTAGGTTGGCAGGGACCTCCATGTGTCATCTGATCCAACCTCCCTGCAGTCTCCTAGAGCACATCACTCAGGACTGTATCCAAACAACTTCTGAATATTTCTGGTGAGTGGGACTACACAGCTTCTCTGGGCAATCTGTTCCAGTGCTCTGCCACCTGCACAATCATGTTCATATTCAGGTGGAACTTCCTGAGCATCAGTTTCTGCCCACTTCCTTTTGTCTTTTCTCTCTGTACCACTGAGAAGAGCCACTCTCTTGACACTCCCTTCAGATCCTTATAGACTTTGACTCAGTCGTCCCTTCTCCAGGTTAAAGAGGCCCAGATACCTCAGCCTTTCCTCCTGAGGTGCTCCAGTTCCTTAATCATCTTCATAGCCCTCTTCTGGGCTCTTTCTGGTACTTTCAGGTATCTCTTGTGCTGAAGAAGCCAGAACTGGACACAGCATTCCTGGTGAGGCATCATCAGGACTGAACAGAGGACCAGGATCGTCTCCCTTGCCTGTTGACAATGCTTTTCCTAATGCAGTCCAGGATTAGAGGCTTTATTCCAGTTTAACCTACCTTCATGATATTTTTACAGGTATTCAACTTTCTAAATATTCAACATGGTCTACAAGAACTAGAACTTGCCTTTTCATTACATTGGCTACATTTTCCATCATTAGTTAATTCATAACCTTGTACAATCTCCTCAATTAAACCTGTGTTTACCTCTTGGTATTGCTGACAAAAAGAGACTGTTTAGATTATTACTTTCCTGTGAAAAGTTTATTTTATGAAAATGCACTGTTTGTGTTTACAGAAAGCTGAATTAATAATTTCAACTTTCTGTAATCCTCTTTAATAAAGAGGTTTAAAAATAAACTAAAAATGTTAAAAATTTACTTTGAAAATCATGTATACAATGCTGACTGGGAGAAATGAAACTACGATGAACTGGATGGATTGTGAAATGAGGACCCAAGCTAGTTCCCAGAATGTTTTTATTAATGTCCATGGCTTTTGAATCAAACCTCTTTTTCAAATAGCTTTGTACATGAGGTAGAATTCTAGTGGATCCACCTCTTCAGATTTGCAAAGACACAGTTCCCTGCATTCCTTCCCCAATTTTTCTTGAAAAAGATGCAAACTGATACTCAGGATGCTTCTCCTTTGTTATACATGTGAAAGCAGTTGTCAAAATGTGGATCTCTGCTACTCCCTATCATATTTATTTTAGGGAAAGAAGAGAGAGAAGAGGAAGGGAAAGGGAGAAGAGACAAGAAGTCAATGAGTGTTGAGTCTTAAATGAAGCAAAACCACAGTAGTTTTGAAAAATTATGAAAAAGCTGTTAGGATGAGAAAAGGAAAGAGCATAATGTCCATCCTGTTATCTGTCTTTGATCTATTTTTACAGACAGTTTAGCTGAGCTAGTGCTGAACACAATATAACTGTAAAAACCAGTAATAATAACCCATGGTCAGCAGGCATTCAGTTGTCTGAGGTTAATTCCAGACCAGCTCACATAAACTGATTTCTGAAGTCTGTTTGCTGAAGTAGTGAATTTCAAGCGTGCATATAAATCTTGTCTGGTATTTAACAGTAGATTTTCAGAGGAGCTCAGCTATCATATAGGATCCTCAAAGGAATTTTTGAGAAATGCTGAGTGTTATGAAGGATTGAAATTTACATAGTAAGCACCAAAGCAGAAGACTTCTTTAAAAGAAAGGTATCTTTACATTAAAGAAAAAAAAAAAAAAAGGATTTGTAAACTTAACATTAATTCTTTACTCTTACTTGACTCAGTCTTTGAAATGGAAAGCTAAAAAGATGCAATAAAAATAATTTCTTTTCTGTCTGATAATTTATATAGTCATTTATTTTGCTCAAAGTGTAACAAAACACTCTGTCTCAGAGTATTAGCATTCTTAAAGGCTTTAATGAGTAAGAAATGTATATGCTAGCTACAAATCACTAGAGGGTTAGAACTCAAACTTCTGATATTGATAAAACAGGAGAATTACAGGAAAATATCACTAAAAGACATTGAATAACTCTAGGGAGGAGCTTGGAAAATAAAGTGTAACAAGTGTGCTGAAACCAGAAATTTCTAGGACTTATATAATAAATGTAACAATGTCCTGAAATAATCAATGAAATTTCTAGAAACATGAAAATGTTTAGAAGCTTAAATCTAACTTAAAATAGCACAACACTGATTCCTATTTTCCTATTCAAAATAAATGCCATTTGTACAATTGTCAGTTCTATAGTGAATAAAATTTTAGAACATTTAGAACATGAATAAAATTTTGAGGCATTTTTTGCATGCTTCATTCCATGTACAATTTTAGGGGAAATTGAGACTTTTTTCTGCACAAAGTTAAGAAAAAACTACTAAAGGATATTTTGAAATAACCTTTCTTCATAAACACATTTTCTCCTGGCTGTCTGCTCCTTGAAACTTTGAGGGACCTGAGAGATTTGCTGTGGCAAAAGGTTATCCAGGAACCTTAGGAAAGATGTAAACATTTTTTCATTTTTCAGGCACTACATACAGTCACATAATTCTCTATCACAACAAGTAAATCTCCTTTATTTGTCACTGGACAAGACAGCTATATTTAATCAGAATCTGTTTTCCCAAAGACCTCCTGGGATCCTGGGAAAGGAAAGATTTTTCCTTATGGAAAAGTACACAATCATCTCTTAAATGTCTCTTTTGAAAATGGCCTGAAATTACAAAAGGTATGGGATTTTTTCCACCCATCTTTGTATTCCATATAGTTAGAGTACACCTGCACAGCTAGGGAGCAATAGAACCACATCATGTTACAACAGCTTTATGCAGTCAATATAATTATCCAGCTTAATAATGCTGGTAGCTGCAATGACAGTTAAAAAAACCAAAAAACCAACAAAAACTCTGTATCTTTGTGCAACAGAACCATTACAGCACTCATTGATTTCAGTAAATAGCTTTTAGAGACTTACATTTTCAAGGGATATTGTTTTTCTTCTTCCTTTATAAAACATTTCACTTTGATTTCTTAGGCTAAAACTGACATTGGGTTTTAGGTAGATGGCAACATTTTGCACTTATCTCCAAGGTGGGGTTCCAGCTATTGCAGCTTCTCTTTGCAAGTGCAGAAAAATCAGTCTTGTATAAAACTTGGCCTGTTTCACACTGCCTCCCTTGTTCTGTTTTAAATGCTACAAAAACATATACCAAATGCTATTAACTCTGCAGTACAACCTTTGAAATAAATAAACAAGATTGTAGTGGCATAGGAAAGAAAATCTGAAATTATTCTGCGTGTCTTTTCAAACAATTGAAATGCCATTTTAAAATGCAGAACACTAATTAAGGGTTTTGTGGAAGTCCAATTTGCTCTTCCAAGGCAATGCAAGGAAACTGTAAAAAGCAATGTTGATCCAAGGTTTTCAATAAAATAATAAAAATTAAGCTAGTTATTAGTAAGTAGTCCAAGGCCATAAGCCATATTTTGGTAATCTGCAAGTGCTCAGGCCCTTTAATAACTGGTAACTAAAGATTATTACTCTGTGATAAATCTGTAAAAACAGGTCTAATTTTGTCCTGTTCATGCAAGCATAATTTTCTGGTTATTTTCCTAAGGAAAGACTCTGAAAAGAGATTTTTTTTTTTTTTTAAATGTTAATAAATGTTGAAAAAGTTTGATTTACTGGATCTTAGAAAAAAAAAGAAACAGATTGTTCATTCAATTTATTGTAAAGGAAATAACAGTTTCATATATGGGTCTCACCACTTTAGATGAAAAGCCAATACAAAAATATAATGAGTCAGTACTCTCTGGGTAAATACAAATTGTTTACGACAAGTTGGTAAGTGTTTTCATTACAGGCAAGATCTAGTTGTTAGTTTCATTTTCCATGATTGCAGAAAGGTAAAGCAACTTTTAAAATAAATTATTGCTATTAAAATACAATGATTTCCTGATATTCTCATATTACTATCTTAATTTTTAATATTTAATCACTAATTTAACAGTGGTAACTAAATATTGAAATAAACTATACAGTTTTGGGAACATTCTCAGTATATAAATTAGCATGAGTCAAAGATTTTTATAATCAAAAATATTATTGTTAATAAATCAACAAATTTTACTTATATACATGTCTGTTGTATACATATAAGAGCAGACTGTTCCATAGCTATTTTTGGAAGAGTCTCCTTCCTTTTTAATTGAGGAATATAAGGTCATACAGAAAGCTTAGTCCATTAAACTTTATTCAATAATACAACCAGATTTTGTTATTAAAATGTCCTTGCTGGTGATCCTAGACTTTAAAAGATGATGACTAAATTATAACACTTGAAAGTACAAATAGTGTAAGTGAAACATATAAATTCATAGGTGCATAGGGCTCCTGACAGACGTGACTGCATCGCCTGCCCTGAATCTCTCTTTATATATTTTTCTAGATATTTAGCGTAAGAAGTATTTAATCCAATTCAATGTATTAGGTATTTCTATGAAAACCACGAAGCTGGACTAAGAAACAGGAATCAGTTGCTTGTAACCACATATAAATAGATTTTTCATTTCAGAGGGCAAACAAGCCAAAACAAAACATCCCCCTTTACTCGCAATTGAGGGAAATAAGCTACTTTTATTTATAAATCTTTTGCCAAAAGAAACAAATCATTTCACTGCTGTTTCCCCCCACAATTAAACAAATATAAGTAAAGTGAAACAGTCAACTCATTCAGATACAAAACACTATGTTTCTTTTCAGGTTTTCTGAGAAATTTAGAAAAAAATATAAGGCCATATTCACAAAGCAGCCAGAAGAGGATGAAAAGAAATTTTACACTCCTTTTTTATCAATAGCTTAGAAGAGTACTCAAACTGAATTTTCATACTCTAGTGTTTGAACTCTAGCTCTCACTTCTCAGGTGGCCCAACAGGTTAAAAACACATTGGGAAACCAAGGGAGAAAGTCTCCTTCATCTCCCATGTCTAATCTCTTCTGTCTTGTATAAATAATTGAATATTCATTATGTTTAGGAACAGAGGCTTCTTCTTTCCAAAAAGCATCAGCCTGGACTGATTCTCACTTCCTCAATCTGTATCCCAGTGACTATTTAGGTATTTTATCTGAAAGACAAAACAGTCAGAAAGAACAAAATAGGAGAGTTATTGGTTACCATAACTTATATAAGAAATTGACAAACAATGGACAGATTTAAGAGTTAATAAAACAAAATTCAAGTCTTTATTATGCCAAAAAAAATTGAAATCTATGTTTCAATTCAATCAAGCCCTATAGAGTTCAGTACTCCACATAAATCTATTCTTTATCTGAAGGTAATGACTGTATAAATTGCAAGTTAAAACTGAGTTATTTTAAAGTAAAGAATGCATTTACTTAGTGAAGTAATACTTTCATACTTAGTATACTTAGTAATTAGTTAGTACTTAGGAGAAATGTGAGGAAATCCAAAGTTATCTAAGAATCCTGGATTCAGAATAGCCTCATATCTCTAGCCCATAACATAAAATAAGAAGAGAAGTAACAATATAATTAATCTATCAGACATATGGCAAAACATCTGATAGATTACCTATGGGAATTTCCAAGTGGGAGAACATAAGAGCAAGAATTGCTCTGTAAATAGTAAACTGACTGAAAAGCAGCTGGCAACTGCCAGATCTGAGAAGGGAATAATCAAGCCAGGATAAACTACTGAAAGAGTTAGTCAAGGATTAGTCATGGTAGAGATCTTGTTTCACATTTACATTACATTTCATGCAGACACTAAAAGTAAATTCTAGCTGATAAAATTTACTAAAACAATATCAAACAGACCACAGTATAGCACAGAAGTGGGTAATATGGGATTGCATAACACTAAAGGTGGAACAAACATTATAGAAGAACAAAAGTAAATTCTGATCTCAACAGCTGGAGGAGACAAAACAATGTGAAGTAGCTGGGTGATTGTTGATAATAATGTGTCACATCCATCAATTAGCAAATGCAATTCTAAGATGTATGTGATGAGAACCACAGAGTATCCAAAGCAATATGAAATAAGACAAAAAGATCTTGTGTTGTTTAATTTAGCAAAATGAACTGAAATGTGATAAGATTATTCTGCATAAATATATAGTGTAGTTAGGCAGAAACATGAAAGAAGAGGAAAAGGTATTTAAAATAAACAAATATGTTGACCTAATAAAAATACTTCTAGATGGGTAATAAATACATTTGGGTTGGAAATTAGAAGTTGAAATCATCAGAGCCACAATACTCTGTAACAACTTTCCAAAAGGAGTAGCAAGGGCAATAAAACAAACTAGTTTTCAGATGAAGCATGTTTCAGAAATAAAAATGTTATATATAAACATCTGTTTCAACTAATGCTTGCCAAAACACAGACAAGTATCCAATAAAACCTTGCCTAGTAATCTTGCCAAATTGCCCAGTATGTTGCAGGAGAAAAGAGATTTTTAGGATCTGTGAATGAGATGACTCCTCTCTGACAGCTGTTTTGTAACTGGGGACTTCAGAAGCTAGAGATGTTTATCTGCTTTTCAAAATTCAAGAGCGTCCTGGTATTTCAGGCAGTTTGATGTTGCAGGAAAAATAAGAAAGGCATTTTCTAATAGTCAGTTGTGAGAATGAAGACCATAATTATTTGTTTTAAGCATCAGAAGCTGAAAGTTACCCTCTTCTACCTTAACAGAAGCTGAGAGTTTCTGTTACGATGTGAGATAAGATTCCTCCCCTTGGCTGCCACTCTAAGTGTGATAGAACAGGCTGCAGCAGTTTAGATTTGGCAACTGAAGGTAATCCCTACACAGAGCAATAGCATTTGGCCAAATTTTCTGTTGACAGAAATGACATCAGTTGATAGGCCTATGACAGTTTGCAGGTAGTAAAAAAATACAAACATTGAGCAGAACTTTAAATGTTTTTCATCAAAGCCCATTGCAGGGCTGATCGTGGTCCCAAGGGACAACAGGAACAAAACACTTATGGAATCAAGTCTGAATATTTTGGCAGTTTAGATCTGCTCTCAAAGAAAAGCAGCAGAATTTTGTTACCTTGAAATTAGGTCTTCACTGACATAAGACACTGATCAGACTTAGTTGTGTTGTTATCTGAGATGACCTGGTTTTCCAGAGAACTGGACGAGGTGGCTTTGCCAATCATAAACATCTCTACCAGCTTAATTCTGCAATGGAGACCATAGCATTCAGGAATGGTCCTAAGATGTGTTCGTGCAGAGTGTTTCAGGAACAGCTTCAAGAGAGACAAAGAATTGCTGAGAAGTCCATCCAGCTTAACAATGTGCATCCAGAGCAACACCTTGTCCACTGCTCAAGTTTTAGATGAACTGGAAAGAACTGGACCACATTTCACATTTCAAGTATGTTTCCCTATGGAACATGTACATCATTGTGAAAAGAGTGCCCAAATTAATCTGTTCTGCTTCAGGCATGAACACAGTTCCCTTTTTTTGAATGCAAGCAGCACTGTCTTGCCTAGATATATCTCCATCCCTGGAAGTGTTTAAGGACACATTGGATGAGGCCCAGAACAACCTTATTGAGTGAAAGCTGTCCCTGCCCATGGCTTGGAACTGGATGATGTTTGAATGTTTATGGTCCCTCTCAACCCTAACCATCCCATGATTCTATGATTTTTTTGGCTTCTCATATCGTTGTTTTAGATGGCAGCTTCCTAACCATTAATTTGGCTTTATTACCATAGGTGCAGCACTGTCTACTCATGACATTAAAGAACATGC
>NW_028256141.1:0-30142 GCF_971803275.1 Cyanistes caeruleus | reverse complement strand
AAATGACCTTGAGGTCTGCACCAGAAGAATTGGATGAATCAGTATAAAAATTGTGAGATCAATGAATAAGGGAATAACATGAAATTTCCCAGTTTATCATTTAATCCAGTTAAGGACTGGTCTAAATGCTCTAGTAATATTGATGTGAAATGGTAAATAAAATTCTTAACAGAAAATAAAATTTTTAAATATATCAGGTGAGACATTGCAACACTGCAGAACAACTAGAAGTTCTGTACAGATCCTTGAATTTATGTCACGTACATGAAAGAATGAAACAGAAAATAGATGCAGAAAAAGGAACTGAGAGACAGTACTTACTGAATACATGAAAACCAGGTTTGCTTGTTTCCCACAGCAAAACAAAAGCAAAGGGAACTGGTCTTTACGGAAAGTTCAGAGAAAATAAGCACAGGATGAAAAATAACTGCTTGCAAAAAAATAAGCAGATAAAATGAGGAGTGGATAAACTTTTGCTCAAAAGTGAAGACTCAGGTAGGAACCTGTTAAAGCAATCAAAACCTAGGACAGCCTTTCCAACAGGAGTAGCAGAGGCAAGGAAACACTGGCTGGTTTTCATACTGACTTTGATAAGTTTAAGGAACGGACTATATGGCACAGTGCCTTCGACAGCAGAAAACTGCTCAGTGATGCAAAAGGTTCCTTGTAGTGCTAGGAAACTGGATTTTTTTCCCCTTGGGTTCAACAGCTCATAAAGATTTTGGACTTCTACTCTCTCCCTTCCAGCTGATCCCTGTTACAACTTATTGGCTGTGAAAAAGGAGTTCCTGAGACAGTACAGAGTATGACCACCAAGAACCAGAATGATTAATGCCAGAACGAGGAGGAAATAAGAAGCCAGCAATATGCTTCACACTTCATCCTGCAGATGTGGACTGACCCAAGCAGGATATTCCCCAGATAGGTCTTGCCTGACTGAGAAGGTGACAGGTGTGTCACCCCAGCCACAGGGTCCTGTTTCATTTGAGACTCTAGAAAAATGCTGCTCTGAAAACAGCACCAGAGCGAAACAGCTGGGGTCAGAGGGAACATGACTGCCCCTTCTAGCAGCAGCAATATTACATCAGCTCAACTGTAACATCAAAACTAAACGTGTGCTGAATGTGGGCTAATTCAGGGCAAGACCAGCTTGGGTGGCTCTGTTCTATGCTTAGAGCACTGGTGCTCTGGGGAGTGTCACCTGGAGAGATCCAAACATTCCTCTGAAAAGTCACAGCTCAGTCTGACTGTCTACTAGCTGATTCCAGCACTCCTGGTGCAGATCTATGCAGCACATCTGAGGATAATAAGCCTTGGCTGGAGCTATTGACTTTTGGGCCTGGCGTGAGAGGCTAAAGAAAAAGGGTTAGGTTCTTTGAATTTCAAGCACCACTGTTTTTCTCAGCTAGGCCACAGCAAGCTGTAGAGCACATAGGTCATGGGTTTTAGTGTTGTAATAAAATCTGCACACAGGCCCTTTCCCTTTCTAAAAGTATGCAGCTTACCTTTCAGAGAAATGCATCACATAATTCTTAAGCCCTTCTATCAAAGCAGCGGTGGGCTTCTGAAATGGATTTATTTTTTGTTTTTTTTTTTTTTTTTTTTTGTCAAGAGGCAATTTCTGAATTGATCAGAAAGCGATTTCAAAATGAAATGAAACATTTCTCCACAGTCCCATACTTCATAAAGGCAAAACCTTTAGATGCAGCACAAGCGTTTACCTAAAATTTCCATTTCTCTTTACTCCCACAAGGCTCAAGATAAACAGTACCCTAATAAAAGTTGATAGCATGGGCTCTGTTCAAGCGAAACCACTTTATAACTTGACCAAGTTTGTTCTCTGCCAGGAAATGATTGCTTTTCCAGTTCAACCCAAGAATGCTGCTCTGCCTTATGTCTGCTGGCAACAACTTCTCTGTTTATGGGTGGGCTAAAAAAGGAGGATTCAAAGACTAAGGTTAGGCCTCAGCTAGTGGTGCTCTGATTAAGAGTTGGTCCTAGATTTTACCATACCTAACATTCTGATTTGAGAAGATGAGCAGACAAGCAAAAAACTGACAATACTCTTCTCTTTTTCTTATCCATATATTTACTTCAATACCTCTCCATACAAATCAAAATCAGATCTACAATATGAATGCAACCACTAGCAGATTCTATTTTCCTATACTGCATTAACATTAGCACGTACTTTTTTTCTGCCAAAGTCACTTACTTTCTTGTAAGTATAACCCTTGTACCTTCTGCAGAAGAGTCTACCTGATTTGCAATGTAAAACCAGCACTGTAACTGGCAAATGTACTGCAATGTACCATGGCACTTTAATGAAAAGAAGGATATTTGTTCCTCCCAAAAGAGTGTAACTTAAGAAGTACTGCTGCAGTACACCATGCAGCACCCTTGGCAGACATTTAGTGGAACATGCTGCCAGTATTCCCCACACCACTAACAAAGAGAGTGAATATGGAAATTAAAGTATGCCCTCATCCTGCATCCGAAATCAAAGCACCTCAACATTAAGCTACAAGCTTTTAATGCATTCATAGGAATTGTCCAGATCTGAGGAATTATGAAGGAAGTCTAATAGAAGACAAAGTGTTAAAGTTATACTTCCCTCTTTGAAAGCTTTATGTAATCATCAGCTAGATTTAAAAAAAAAAAAGTTGTGCTACAAAGCCACACCTCATTTACTGTTCTACCTGTACATTGACTTCTACTCTTGGAGAAAAAACCACTGTTTTCTCAGAAAAAAATTCTATTACAGGCAAAACTGTCTGCAGTTGAGGAATTGTACTTTAATTAATTTATTGCCATGCAACACAAATCTCTGATCACCGACTTGAACACTGAAGAACATAAACTACTACATTTACATAAAGAAATAACTTCTTCCTTGCCCAGTCTCAGTTTACATGACTTTCACCAGAGATTAAGCTCAACCCATTCACATGGATCTAGTGAAGCAAAAGGCAGTGTAAGAGGTTGAAGCAGTGCACATGACAGATTTAGTCTGCTTCTTTGTTCTTAGGATTTCTGCTGCCAGATGCTGAATAGTTTGTTTCAGCTTCCCATTATTGTTTCTACCCTTCTGCTCCTCAGTGCCTCTGCCTCAGCCTGGGCTGTTCTGGTCTGGCTGTAGGCTGCAGCCTTTTTGGAGGTGTCCTGCTCCATGTGGCCCACCCGTGGGCTCCCCAGGAGTGATCTGGCACCACTGCTGCCCCCTCCTAGTTTACAGCCTGTGACATATTTGTATTCAACCTACCACCCCCACCCCTGCCAAGAGCATCTCTAATCCTTGCTAACAGGAGTCAATATCCTTGAGTCTGGACATGTTTTTATTAGATATTAGAGCTTTCAGAGCAGAATTATTTTGGCCAGAACTGCCAGAACAGTTGCAAGAAGAGTGATGGATAACAGAAATAATCAACAACAATACAGCTTGGAAAATGTGCATAGCTATGTCTAAGCAAGAACAGCAGAGGAGGGGGAAACAGCTCAAATGAATTTCTACAAAGAAAAACAAGATTGGGACATTTGAACCTAAATGTGTCAATAGCTATCTATCAGAAAAACAATTTATCGTTGAGCCTTTTATATATTAGGATCAACTCCTAAAATAATTCCAGAGTAGCAAAGCTTACCTTCACAGTAAGAGCAAAAAACCCCAAGCATACAAACATAATTAGAGAGCTTTCAGTAATTTGCAGTGTCTTCAGCAGGGAAAGCAGGACAGAGTGAGCTTTCCATCCTCACAGTTCTTCAGATCTCTACTTTTGACTGCTCACAGATGAAGCAGATGTCCAAGTCTACCCCTGGAAAGAAATACTTCCTACCATTTAATACAGCTACACAAAGACATGTGAAAGCATGCCTCATTAACAATTTATTCAGAACTGAGAAAATTCTTAGAAATAGTCCAGAGATAAATCAAAAAGGATCAAAATATCTTTATGCCAAACCTGTGTCAAATGATGGAATTGACCTAATTTATAACAACTATGTTTTCAAAGACATTGCACCAGTAAAAAAAAAAAAAAAAAAAAAAAAAAGATTCTTGAAGTAACACAAAGCCATAAAGCCATAACAGACACTTGGGAGATGAATGTCTAACATGCAATCCAAGCAAACACCAGCTTTCTTAAACTGATACTTGGAGGCCCTCATTTAGCTTAAACAATTTACTTCCAAGACCTTTTCCATTATTGAGTTTGGTAACACAGACTACCCCTGGAAGCCACTCTCATACAGAAGAAGGACTTTCTTCAAATCAAGCCCTCCTCAGACACATCTGAGAGTACCTTCCCTCAGCAGCCACTAGAATTTTTTAATTGTTTGCCACACAAAGATTTTTATTGCAAAAGAAGAACAGGGGAAAATCAGCCTTGGGTAAAAAGACTATCTGTAGAAGAAGGCATATTACAGTCTTAACCTAAGGAATTTAGGATTTAATAGCAGACAACAGATAGACTACACAAGTATCTTCTGAGAAAGGAAGATATAGAGACCCAAAGGACACTCAGCTGTCAAAGGAATTAATACATTAATGGTGTGTTTCTAGAGGGTTCACATATAGAATAACTAGGCAAAGTGAAATGAGACTTTTTCAAGCACAGGGACAAAAATATATCAAAAAGAACACTTGTGGGGGAAAGAAAACCACCACAGAAGTGATATGATACATTCCAGAGACATGACCATAAGGACACGAAAAAAAGACTCTCTAGTGTATGAAGAGCTGTTAAACTGAAGAGAATAACTGATTTGGTTTTTAAGGACTCTTTAATGGACTCAGAAAAAGGTTAAAACTCTATAATCTTAAAATTCAGCACCTTGTAAAGAAAGAATGTAACAATATATCTGCCATGTGATGCAGAGGAGCATCAGGAAAGCCTTAAAGACAAAACTGAAGAGACAGAGAGGAGAAAGTGGGCTGTAAAATTACAAGGATTTAAAGAAGAAAATAAGGCCTTATTTTAGATCATGGAAAAGGGCAGCAGATTAGCCATAAAATATGTCAGAAACTCCACTCAGGAAAACAGTGGTAATCTGATCTGATGACCATACTAAAAATACTACCAAATAGAAATATTTAGAAATTAACTAGGAAAATAATCAAATGTTCCAAAAGCATTCGAACGAGCCTTGGGAAACATGAGGATATTTAGTTAAATTTTTATTAGATGCTATTTACATTAATGTGACTATCTTTGTTGTTGAAAAAATGGACAATTCTGCTCCAGATCTTCTCACATTTTGACCACAGGTAACTTTAGTAAAGTCAGATTTCCTACAGAAACCTGTGGTTATAGCCATCCTACATTTTCAGTCTCAGCTTCTTACTGATACATTGTAAGAGCCTGCTGGATGTCCCAGGCAAGCACTGACATTCCTTCCTATACAGCTCTGATCTGATTTCTGCAGCAAGCAACTATCTCAGGTTATTGCTGACACCTGAAAGTCTTCCCAAGAGTGCATGGAACAATAATTTTTGTAAGAAAACTAACTTCTGTAACAACATATATATATATATATAATCATTTTGTTTGTTTTAATGCCTGTATTACACAGGGGCGTTATCACATTCATCACATTCATATATTCCTCCCAGCTGAAGGTTGCTCAAATGTATCATTTTATGACAGCAGTTTATCATTTCTGTGATCAATGAGTTTGGAAATATACCCAAGGTGGGAATTTTTGCTTGGTATGAGGAATATCCAGATGATGTCTGGTGTGTAATTCAGTCATCAACCCAGTATCCACTATAAACAGTCTATGTCACAGTGTCCATAAACATTAGCTTAAGAGCAGCTACTCAAAGCCTAGGGAAAAAAGTAGAAAAATAACTGCTTGGAAGGAAAAAACACTCTATTTACTAAGGTAGTGCTTGTTCATTTAAGAGGTGCTAGAGTGCATCTAAAAACCAATAAAGCTGGTGAAGAGTTTGGAGCACAAATGCCATTAAGAGCACCTGAGGAGCAGGGGTTGTTCAGCCTGGAGAAAAGGAGAGTTTGTGGGTCTTTACAGCTGCCTGAAAGGAGAGTGTACACAGGAAGGAGCTGGTCTCTCCTCCCAAGCAACAAGTGACAGCATGAGAGGAAAGGGACTTAAATTGCACCAGGGGAGGTCTGGATTGGATATTAGAGAAAATTTCCTCACTGAAAGGGTTGACAGGCACTGGAACATGCTGCACAGGCGTCACCATTCATGGAGGTATTTAAAAGATATGCAATAGATGTAGCTCTTAGGGATATGGTGGTCTTATTTTGATTAGGTTTTCAACTTGACTTGATGATCTTAAACAGTTTTTCCAACCTAAATGAAGCTGTGATTTTATGATTAAGCTTTGTTAAGTCTTGCTATAAAACTCACACAAACTGCACAGAGAACAAAAGTACTTCTTTTCTGACAGGGGAAAATATTTATCATAGTTCTGAAATTAACTACCTCTAAAATTAAGTTACATTTCATTTCTATTATATATTATTTATTTCTGTTTAGCTGAGGATACATGCCAGGTTTGCCAGTGAAACTCATGAACCACATTCATGAATCAGCAAGGAGATCAAAGCAGCTTGAGCTTCATTGGCTGCTTATTCATTTTGGGATGAATTTAAAGTTCTGACTTACACCATTATCAAAAAGAGAGCTCAAGACACACAACAGAAATTAATCAGATAATTTCTCAAATATTAAATGCCACTTCTGAAACTCTCTGTCACAGCAGATCATACAGTTACATTATGTTCAGATGTAAATACTCTTTCTTAAGAAACTCTGATTCTTACAAACTTCCCTTATAATTGCATCTTACCATAAAAAAGAGAAAACAGTAAGAAGGATGGAGACAGCAAAGAAATATGAAGAAAGTACCATGCACACCACTTGACACAAGTCATCTTAACTTTACCTGTAGGACTATGATAAGATAAAAAGACACAGTGCACCTTTTGGGAATCTAATACACTGTCAATGCCAGCTGGCTCTTTTGTATGGTCAAGTGCATTTGTATCAGTGAACTCAGGTGGAAGAATAAGATTCAGAGATGCATTCCACATTTTGGATGGTGTATATTGACACTTGACTACTCACTTCAGCAAGGCTTATGCCAAATTCATGTGACCTGATCCTCCTCAATAATCTCTCCAGTCACAGAGTCTCACTGTTAAACTGTGACACTGGAAGATGTCAAACACAATTTCACAGCAGATAGAATCACCAATGAATCCTCTGAACACACTATAAAGAAGCACTGAAAGGAAAGATGATTTTTGCTTTTCTTACAGAACCAAATTTCTTAAATCCCAGGTGACATAACAGATAAGGAACTTCATGGAAAAGAGATCTTCCTACACAAGACTATTATTTGTACTACAGCAGCTGAATTCTTTCTGCAGAGTTCCGAACTGCTGATGTCTAGAAAAAGAAAAGTAAAACTCTCCTTGGGACTGATGTTTGTAAGGGGTATCATTTCACAAATTTAAGATGAGAATCAGCTCAAGATTAGTTCATAACAGTGGTAAATCATTTGAATGTTCAAATCATTTAAACTGTTTCAAGTTGTATGTCTTTAAGGAGCACTTCAACTATTTCATGATACACAAACTTACAGGGAAACTTTAACACAGAAATATGATTCCCCCCCCCCCCATTAGAATTTTTAGTCTTCTCCCAATGTCTGTTCAGTTTTTCCTGGTCCCTGAGCTAGATATTCCATATGTAATCAGGTCTCCAGAACACAAACACAAAAATATAGAAAGAAGTCCCTCAAAATAAATATACACAGCTTCAAGCAAATTAGAGTGGAAAAGAATACAGATACCCTTTCCTAATCTCACTTCTTTTTTTCTTTCTTTGCAAATCACCAACACCATAATTTGAGACCAAGAAATTATTTTTTGAAAGAAAAGCAAAAGAGTTCAGTAAAAATTTCAATCACACTTTGGTAATAAAGGTCATATTCATAAGCAATTTTTTTCTTACTTTGTTGACAGAAAAGGCCAGGAACTGAAAGGAGGAATAATTTTTAGAATTAGATTTAAGTAACTTCTTTTTAACTATAAATTGCTTATTTTAATTTCCAGTGTACCCTCCATAAGGAGGCTTTCTCCTGCAATATCTGTTCACAATGCAAAGAGAACAAAAGCAATTGTTTGAAGAATTAGAATAGAATTCTAATAATTCTATTGTTAGATATTATTTATATCATATTATTAAATATTCAAAGAATTTAATAACTTCTTCCAAAAAAATTTTTGTACTTTTAGTTGCATTCATGTTTATCTCTTTTTATCTTGAAGATGTCGAGATTCTAACAAGAAGAAAAAAACAGCAGTAAAAGAGAAAAAATGCACACAAAATGGTCATGTCTGTGCACCATAACAACAGCTACTAAATGTATGTAAACTATATATTGATAGCTTCCAATATCCCTGCAAAATTTAAAAGCATAAGCAATCCTGAAGAAAGCAATTGTGTCACTGGCAAAAGCCATGCATAACTGAGCAGAAAGTACTGCAGAAGGGTAGCCTTTTGAGTTATACCTGTTATATAAAAAACAGTTCTTGGCTTGAAGAAAAATCTAGATTCCTTAATTGAAAGTTCCCTTCATCCTTCTCACATTACTTATGTGAACTCCTTATGTGAACACACCTTGGATATTTCTTGTGTTTTCCACGTTTTTATTTTCTTAATGAAATTGTGATTTATCAAATAATTTACCAATAATTTATCAATGAAATAATGATCCTAATGAAATAATTTCTTTTATTTTCTTAATGAAAAGCCTACAGTGATTTATGGGCCTCTCGCCTCTAAAAGAAACAACTTTCATCTGTAAAAGGCAACTACCATTTCTAAAATTTCTAAACTGAAAAAAATGAAAGAACTGAAAGAAATACCACTAAAGAACTGAAGAAACACTTTAATTCCTCTTTCTCCCCTTAAATAGATGGCTGCACTGCAGAGAACCGGGGGAAGGAAGCTACAGCATTCAGGATCTTCAGAATACATGGATTTATTATTCTGCTTAATTTGCAAAGAAGGCAGGAAAAGGTATGGATCTCTGCATTCCAGTCTTCATTTGTACCTGTAAAGGAGCAGGGAAAATTTTTGGTTCAGCATAAATACTTATCTTTTGAATTGCACAGTTCTCTGGAAAGCTGAGCGATATTTTTCTTTAATGTAAGAAAAAATAAGTTATTCAAAGATAGTCATTAAAATTTTACTGAAATCCCTTAGCTAGCTAATTTCACTGTAACCTGTTCACTTTTTCCTGGTGTTGATTGTAAAACGTTTGCCTGGCTCTTCATGTATGATGATGAACACTCTTGATTACAGTTCTTATCAGAAAGGATTTAAACATGGCTCTGCTCTAATCTTAACAGAAAAGTGTTTGTGATTTCCCCCGCAACACAGGGGCCATTTCAGTTCAGTGTTTTAGTTCACTGGGTGATCAAAGACATGCCTATGAGATAACACAACACAGTGGCCAGTACAAAAATCACAGAACCCAGCACGGCATCTCTCACTTTGGTAGAGGGCAGGGATGGCAGCTGAAAGGCTCCTGCCACCCACAGCTGTCAGGGCTGCCTGCAGTGCTTCTGTATGGCATCACCTAAGGCTGTGCTTTGCAGGCATGTAATCACACAGACTTGTCCCCTCACACTGGGGAAGAACACAAAAGCTCTTGTTTGGAGCTCAAGCTGTCCCCCAAAACCAAGATATAAGATGGATTTTTTTTTTTTCCTTAATGACCACCAAATATTTATTGAGTACCTGATTATAAGTAAAAGCTGCATCCAACATTAAGGGCAGTGGGGTTACACAGACATAGCATAACACACTGCTCTCAATAGCATATGAAATGTAAAGCCTGTGCTTCAGTCTAAATCCAAGCCCAACTCACAGAACTCGTTTGTATGTCTTTAGAGGTGGACATGCACACGTGTGTGGTGGGATACTCTCACATGTTTTGGTTGGGGTTTTTTTGAATTCACATAGCTGGGCAGGCAGAGCGTGCTGATGTGTAGGAGGAGGATGGATGGGTGAGTATTTGTAGATGTGTGCATGCAAGTATGTGTGGGTATAGGGGTGTACATGTCTGTAACCCCATGTGGAGGTTCCTGTGTTGGTGGAGGGATGTACAGCTACGTGTGGGTAAGTGAGACTGAAATTATTTGTGGGTTTTTGTGAGTGTGTGAGGGGGTTGGTGTGAACAGGTGTGTAGCTACATGTAGGTAAAGTGAGTGTGGGGAAGATGTGCAGTGGCCTGTGTCCAGCTAGGGGTGTGTGGTCCAGCACCCAGGAATTAAGCGTGCATGTACAGGTGTGGGTATCACAGGAAAGTGCAAAGGTATGTATGCAGATGGGAAAGCACTGGGGGGTCTGTGCTGTTGTGTCTGCAGGTAAGAAGGCAGCAGAGGTGTGGGAGTGTGTGTGCACACAGCATAAGGAAACGTAACAGCATTTTACAGAATACAGATTTTCAATACAGAAGTCCATTTTCAAATAAACATTTTTGACAGAACTTAATACTATCTTATACTGATTTATAATTAAGGCTAATTTAGAGTTTATTGTAATTTCTGTGACTTTTATCACAATTAAAGAACTAAGTATGCATTTGGAGAAACAATGAGTACACATGGCTCGGTATTCAGATATTACCCATGACACTGGTTTATATGATTTCACAAGGAAACTATAAGCAGTCAATTTCTTTGAGAGTCTTCATAGCCCTGGTGTGTCTAGATTAGTTTCTTGTTTTAGCTTTGGATTTATCCAGAAAGGAAAGACTCTGTATTTTTCAGCACCAATGTCATTTTATATCTCAGAATTTTATAATAAACCATCATGCTTGTGTGAGCACTGAGTTCTGAGAAGTCGTAAGTTTGTGCCTTCTAGTTTGATTTATCAGGCTGCCATCTATCATGTAGCTGAGAACTCACCATAAATAAGCTGAAATTTTTACTCTCTGCAACATGCACTGCACTGAAAGAGAGTAGGTTTAGACCATGTATTAAGAATAAATTCTTTGCTATGGGGGTGATGAGATACCGGAACAGGTTGCTTGCTTATGGATGCCTCCTCCCTGGAAGTGTTCAAGATCAGGTTGGATGGGGCTTCGAGTCATCCATGTTAACAGAATGTGTCCCTGTCAATAGCAGGGAGGTTGGAATTAGATGATCTTTAAGTTGCCTCCCAATGCAAACCATTCTGATTATATGAAAAGCAGTATCTGGTTTTGAATTCTCTTGCTGCAACAACCTGATTTCTAGGCTTTAAAAGTATCACATTTAAAAACATCAAAATCACCCACTCAAAGCCCTCCCTGTTCAGAAATAAACTACAATGTTTCAGAACAGAAGGGAAATAACTGTATGAAAGAAAAATTTTAAATGAAAGAGCTTATTTGTATACTCAATAAATAAATAAATAAATAAATAAATAAAAATACAACATTGAAGGCACTGCTCCCAAGGCAACATTTTTAAAGGAGAAAAAAAATCACAGCATCTTGATAGCAGCTGGAGATCCATTTATGAAAATACAGATGTAAATTCCTCAGCATGTTATAAGAGGTGAACATAGGATCTGTACAATACAGCAGCTAATTCTACTTGCATTGCTTTGGTAACTATGAAAACATACACATGCGAACCAAAATGTGCAAGGAATTATTGACCTGAGTGACAAAGCAGGAAGCTCAGTCTATCCCACTTTCAGTTGTCAGGCAGTTCCTGTTAAGTACTAAGGACAAGGACAGGATGTTTACCCCAGAAGATTTGTCGCCATTTCAACTCGGGTTACTTCACATCATTACCTTCAGGAACTGTGGGTACACAAAGGTCCTCTGCCAGAAGTGCAGTGCTATGAAACCTCCACTATACCAACTCCAACAGCTCTCTAATACAGGGGAATGGGACAATGTTCTAGACATGTTAGATTAATAGATACCCAGGAGCCATTCTTCCCTGCCTGTGTTGCTGATTTTCTCAACAGTGAGCCATAGCAAGTATTGCAAAGTAAATACTGCTCTCTTACTATATTTTGCCTAATATTGAGGGTCACAGCTCTTATAACCTGAGCAAAGACTTAATATTCAGAACATTCAGAAGGGTTTTTTTGATGATGAACAAGGAATGAAGCAATGAAACAGCCATAAAGCAATTTCAGTGGGAGAAACAAAAGAGAAAAAAAGAGATAGATAGGAAGTTAATAACATTCCAAAAACATTGTTACTCAATAACAAAGATTAAAAGGGCAGAGAAAGACCACTTCTCCCTTTTGCAAACGTTGTTTCCCTAGGCAACCATTTTTGAAGTTGTCTGTGAAATGGGTTCCCATGTTTAGGGGAAAGAAGTAATACTTTCACCAGGAGTACAAATAAATGTTTTTTCTTCTTGCTAGAATTCTCTTCTCCTTCAGCCATGAATAAGCATTTGTGATTGGTGTTAATGGATGAATTATTTACAGTGAAGGGTAACAGATTTACCACTACAAAAAAAATATCACTAGAAAATTGTGCAGCTTCTTTCACTTGGAAGACAGGTGGTAACTGCACACACACAGAAATTTTTTCAAGAGAAAGTGAAAATAATCCACTGTAGGACATGAATTTTCACACTGTAACATGAACTGCCCTCTTTCTGAAGGCACTTACTCCATCAGATTTTGCAGCCCAACACTCACCACTCAGGTACACAACATGCAGTTTCTGACACACTCATCTTTTTTGTGGAAGGAGCCAAAACTTGTCTGAAGATGCTCTTCAGTCATTAAAGAAAACCAGATTTTTGTACTATGGACTGTAAAGAAGATGCATTGCTGAACCCACTGAAGCCCATGCCATTATCACCACTGAGGCTCTACAGGTACTACAGGTACACTGACAAAAAAGGCCACATCAAATAAAGGATCTATATCCCAGAATACCCTCTCTCCCTCTGTGGTCCATGGCAGTTATTTTGAAAGCAGTATTAAAAAATAAAGGTAGTTTATAATGACATCTCCAGTACATTCTCACATCTATTAAGCTGCCTGCAGCTGAAAAGCTTCTGAGCTAAATGTGGTTTCTTGTTTAATAGCTTCTGGAAATTCTGGAGACCTCTTAATGTGCAGACCTGGAACAAAAGGTCTTACTTTTTTTGAACTTACTCCAGTTTATATCTGTGAAACAAAGTTGCTAACAAACAATGAAAGCATACATCTGGCCACATTACATTGGATCAAATTAACATTTAGCCCTGTGCCTAAAAATCCTGGATCCTGGTGATGTCCATACTCCTCACAAGCAAGGTATATCTCAAAGCCCATGATTCAAATATGGAACAGTAACACTGAAAACTTGAATGTAATAAAATATCAAGCAATTTTTACTGAAAACAAAACAAAACAAAACAAAACAAATCTTCCCCCCTCCCCCGCCTTTGGTCTGATTCCTGGCGCCGCTGGTTGAACAAGGAACCACAAGCATAGCGTATTTACAGCAAGCTTTCCCAATTCCATTGCAAGAGCCAAGAACCTTTTCTGTAAACTGAGGCTTCAATCTACCTCACACATTACATATTGCAGCTATATGCCTTTAATAAAGCTTTACATTCACATTTTGATTTTTCTCATTACACTGTTTATATTACCCTGCATTAATTTCCTCTTTGTAAAATCCCCTGAACTGCTCATAAAACTGCCATAAAAAGAAGTAAAATGATACAGCTCGGAGATCAAGGAAGAGAAGTAGGAATATTTTTCACTGGAGACATAAATAACAGGGAAAAATAAGGGATGACCGACTCCTGTAGAAATCTTGTCAGCAGATTAAATTTTGGGCTCTTTCATCTCAGAATTTGTCCCAAAATGGTAGATGATAGTGTTGAAGACAATCATATTTCAGAAGGCATTTCTGAGCACAGAAATACAGATGCACATAATCCTCATGACGAATAGGAAAACGATAAACAACCAAAATTTGGTAAGCATCAAATTCATGTTTGAAAATCAAGTCAGACATCCTGAGTAGTCTTGACAGCCCCAAAGGTGTATTCCTATGTACCCTGACACTAAGGCAGAATCACTCACCTGGAAAATGAGGCAAGGTGTTAGTAAATAACATTTTGAAAAATAACTGCTACAATAAAAAAAAAAAAAAAAAAAAGAAAAAAAAAGAAAAAAACTTAAAACTTAGATTTATTATAAAGGAATAAACACACAGACCAGAGAGACAACTGTGCTCATACAGCTATTCCATATAGATATTTATTCGTAAATCCCTATTTTCATAAATCTTCTTGAGTTTAAAAAAAAAAAAAAAAAAAAAGAAAAGAAAAAAGAAATAAAAGAAGAAAGCTAAAAGGCTTAGACAAGCCCACTTGGCAGGAGCTACTATAAATATTGCAAAGTTTCCATTTCTTTCTCTTTCAAAAAAAGAAAAGCACAAATATAGCCCTTTTATGTCCCCATTTAAGTAATCACTTCCAGGTTCCATACAGATCCATCCCCATGAGTAAGACTTAAAGTCTGCTATTATGAACAGAAAGGATAAAACTGCCCTTTGGCAGAAGTATTATTTTCATGTAGTTAAGTCTTTTGGATTTCTACCACTTCCCTTGTTGGCTTCCATTCTTTCACCCATCCCTACTTGCATACTGGACCTCAACCTTGCACTGCCAAGCAAACTCCCTCCAAAGATTACATCAAGGGCAGGGGGAGAAAAAAGTGGTAAAAAAATAACCCAATCAACTTTGCTTTCCAATATTTTGTAACAAACAAGCCACAGAAGAATTTTGAGTCAGCAGAAAACATTAGGCATGTTATTTTTTATGCCCTGGAAGTGTTCTATCTTCTGCCCAGAAGGGAAGCTACACCCACTGGAGCTCCACCTATGCTGCTCTGGCTCAGCTGATTCTCCTGGCGAGTCACCATTGCAATGGGAACACTTAATATCATACCCCAGAAAACTGTTAATCGTAACATGGTAACTGAAAACTCATCATAGAACACAAACCACACAATCTGAAGAGCAGCAGACATTCAAGAGCCAATAATCATCAAAATAAATTACTATCAAAGCTCCAGCTTTTGCCTCTGTGCTGACTTATGCTAAATTAAGCCATTGGATTCCCAAACTGCAAATGTTTTGCAGAAAACAAAATTAACATTAAAAAATTAACTAGAGTTCACTCCAGATTTGTAGATGTTAATTTCAAAACTAATGATGTTGCACACCTCCACTTTCGAATAATCAATGGGACATACTCTAAGGAGACCCTAGTTTTGGCAAAGCTGCTTCATGAAAATGGGTTCAGGCATCAAAAATAACTTGATTCTTCAGACAAAATATTATCTGAGAATTATAGAAGGGACAACTGGGAGATTAACAGAGCAACATGTTCAACATTTAAGATGTTTGTACAGAAACATCAGAAATAAGGAGAATAAACAGAAAGAACGTTAAACTCTTTAGAATCGACAAAAATTGCCACTAAATCCACCTCACAAAGACTGCAGATAAATCACAAATCTGGAATTACTGTGGAAGGGTGAAATGAATTTTGCTGGTGAAATGATACAGGGTTCAAGAAAAATGGAGAAGGTCCTATACTGTTACCATACACTTGCTCTGAAGTTCAGGAAGAGTCAAGAAGCAGATTACTGAGTATCTCTGAGCAAATATAAAGTGTGAAAAGAGTGAGGTCAATCACATATTCTTGAAAATCTGCTATAGATCACTTATCAGAGACAAGGATGCATTATGCTTATCCCTTAAGTAACTAGAAGCAGCACCCACAATAAAAGAGATGATAGTGTGGGGTCTTCATTGAGAAATACAAGGGTGAGGAGGAAAACAGACAAAAAAGAATACACATATAATCAAACATCATTTTTGAGGAGATTTCTCAGGTGAACTTGACTTAAATCTGAGTAAAAAATGAGACGAGTCAAGAAACACAAGTCAAACTAGTGGTCATAAAATGACATATTATTTATTCTGTAGAGGCAAAAAACCAAGATTGACAGATATATTAAACTTTTCTTAATTTTTTTTTTTTTAAAAAAAATTAAATAACCCAAACCCTAAACCAACCTCCAAAACTGTTACAATAAGGAATGCTGTATTCAGAAAAACATACAACATTCTAAGGATACTGGTAAGTGCCTGTTGATGAAAATCTTGAACAAAAAGAAGACAGAATTAGTCTCAAAATGGAAAGAACAAGAATCACAGTATGGGACTAATGCAGCTATGTAAGGGCCTGTCGTGGTTTTAAACCACTAACTAAGAAAATTACTTACTTCTTGCTGTGAGATATGGATTAGAATAAGAGCAAAACAGGCATACAACTTAAAAGGGAAAAAAAAAGAAAGTTTATTGACAAACCACAATAATAAGAACACCAGAATAAACTTCCAGAAAAACCTTTCCATCCCCTATCTACCCACTATTCCCCTGTTCACATGACAACAGAGACAAAAACTCTGGAACTCTGATGGTTAAAACAGTCCCAATTCTTGCTAGTATGTTTACCAGTCTTTACAGAGAAACAGAAGTTTCTTCCTGTTAATTTATGGAGATTCTCACAAGAAAACTATTTTTGTTATAGTTTTCTATTGCCCTAATGTTAGCTGTCTAGAGCTGCTATTATTAGAGTTCACTCCTCCCATTCTCACATCACTCTGAAGTGTGTATGGGCCATGCGTCTAGAGATAGCATTTTTAAGGATAAGTTATTCAAAGGCAAAAAAGTCTTCTTCATCTGTTTCTGTGAGCTTCACCAGAAAACAGTTTTCTCATGGCCTCTCAGGGCTTCAAATCTCCCAACAGTTTTCTCATTGCCTCTCAAGGCTTTTAATCTTCCAGCACTTCACTATACTATAATTACTCTTTACTCAAATTTACACTTTGAACACTATTCCTCTCTAGATCCTATATCATGAATTAAAGGAGTTCTTTTCAGGACTTCATTGTCCATCTCTATAGTTTTAACAGGGAGATATTTCAGCTTAATTAAAGCATCTTCTTAATTCTCTACCTTCTTTGAAGCTTCTTTTCTTTCCTGTCACTGGTAGTTTATAAAGTCTCTTTTCATGTTGATCTCTCTCTCTCTCTCTGGATAAAAAGATTAATCCGCAAGTCTCATCTGGGTAATGAAAGAGTTAAAATCTTGCCCAGGCTTTTGTAGATGGTTCGAGGATCTCTGCCGAACAGGAGCTGGAGCCGTCTGCGAAGGGAAGTTTCTCATGGCTGCTTTAGAGCGTGTAGTCTCTGCTCCAACCTGCTGCAAGTCTAGGGCCTCCCTCTTTCTTCACTGGGCAGTTTCTAGTGAATTAGTTACAGCAAAACCTGCAGCAGAGCCAGAGATCGGCTCGGCCCGGGGAAAACCTTCCCCAGGCCCCCCCATCTCCCGGCCGGGAGCCGCTGGGCCCGGCCCCATCCCCGCCCGGCCGCATGGCCTGGGCAGGGACGAGAGGCCTGGAGCTCAGCCACCCTCCACAGCCAGAAAACAAAGAGAACCCAGAGAGCTCTGCTTTTACATTTTAAGGTAGGGTTCACAAGTTGATCCCACTTTTCAATGGCCTAAACTGCTGTCAATTTTCAGCAATGACCGATAATTGGTCAGGAGAAAAGACTCCAAGCACTTCCCAGCAACTCCAACTCCCTTAAAGGTAAAGTAACTCCATGACAGGGCCTCTTTATAATCAGGAAATATAAAAGGAATATTTTTTCTGAGTTCAGAAATAAGAGCTGTGATGAATGATTAGTCATAGTATAGACGAATTACATAAACACATATGGGTAAAATCAGAAAGGCCAAAGCATACAATGGGCTAGAGTCAGCATGGATACAAAAAGACAGTAAAAACATGTTCTCTATAAATGGTATGTTGAAAGAAAATATAAAAACTAAGGTCCTTAGTTAAGTGGGAAAGAAAACAAACATAAGAATAAAGAGTCAGAAGTTGCTTTCTCAAACAGTAAATTTCTTAATCAGTTTAAGTCAGGTCTCAAGAACTAATTGTGACCTGTGTTTTGAACTAAGGAATATGATCAAAAGCTTGGATAAGCAAATGCTATAGAAATTGCAGTTATTTTCAGATTGTTATCTGTATCTAACCTATCATGCCCTATCCCACCAGATTCTTCCTTAAGGGCCCAACAGATGAGGGCAGTGTCCCCAGGTTCCCATCTCATGGAAGATGAGGCAGGACTGTGTGTGTGTGTGTGTGTGTGTGTGTGTGTGTGTGTGTGTGTGTGTGTGTGTGTGTCTGTGTGTGTGTGTGTGTGTGTGTGTGTGTGTGTGTGTGTGTGTGTGTGTACAAGGTGAGAAGAGCAGCAGCTGCCTCTTTACAGGGTTATGGGGCTGTCAGAATACAGAAGGCATGTCTGAGTGGCAGTCATGCAATATATCTTTAGTAGCACAACTTTTGACCTTCTCTTCAAAACAGGCAACCGGAACACAAGCAGAAATGTAGGTTAGATGGACTTACAGCAAACTGAAAAACTGTCTGCCCAAAGAGTAATTCAGGCTGCTGCAGAAACCAGAAAGGTAGGCTGTAAATGCTTAAGATTTAAAAACCCAATAAATTTTACTAAGTTATCATTGTGGGGTATCTGGGTGGATTACTTCATTCTACTAGATGCTTGTGAGAACTGGAAATAATTACTGTCCTGATTAAGTGCCAAAGTCCTTGTCCAACTTTGGGCATCACTGAAAAAGCCATAATCACCCACCAGCTCCAAAAGCAAACAGGAAACATGACTCTTAAAAAAAATAAATGCATGTTTTAAGCATAAAAAAGACATACGTAAGCATTTGTCCAATGTACAAAAGGTTGCTATAAAGAAGACAAGAGAGCATCTATTTTAGTTTCTGCTATATGAGCAAGAAGGTTAAATCAAGACAATTTGCAGCCTAGAGGATTTGGATTAGAAACTAGAAGAGGATATGCTATTCTGTGGACAGGTGAGTAAAGGAACACACAGTTTCTTCTCTGGAGATTGTCAGGGCTTGCTTTGAAGTACACAGAGACTGATTAGAATGTGAGCCTGAACAGCATCACTTCTTATCTGTTTTAAACTTTCATTTTTCCTAAACCTTTAATTACTGCTTTGTAGTTTTTATCCTACAACTGAAATTTCTGCAAAGAACTGACAATATTTTTTAAATTTTATTTTTTAAGGTGTTTATGTTCCTAACATTTTAGAAGTTCCTTCCTAGAAAAATCTTAGCTAATTATTATGCTAACCTTCTCTTTCCAGGTACATGCTTGAAAGGAATGAAACAGCTACTTATGTTTTTCTTGAAATTGATGGAAGACAGAGAAAATATATAGGCAAAAAAAAATTGCTGGACATAAAGTAATCATATAATGGGCAAGGGAAAAGGCAGTAAAGGCAGGAAAAGGAAGGTAATAGAGTAGGGCTGAACTGTGGATAATTTGAGGGACCTATGGAACTCACAGGTCTGAGACACCATTTCCCAGGTCTTGGAGAAAAGCACACCAATATATCACTTTAATTTAAAGGACATAAACAAACCAATCAGTAAAAGTGTCTTTCGTTCTCTCTGAAGAGTCATGAAGCACATTAAAACAGTAAGAACAACCTGGAATGTATCCTTCTTCTGTTTGAATACTGACATTTCTTGTATAGACTTTCGTGATTTACCATGCTTGAATTTGGCTTTAACAACAGTAAAAGAGGTGCTGTCAATAAGCAATAATCTGTTGTCTTTTCCGTTCCATCTCCCTAACTAAAAGAGCAAAACTAATATGCATTTGTCACCTGTAGACACCCACTGAGCCTAGATTAGGCCTGAATTGTCACTGGAAAGAGATGAAAGTAAATTCTGGTCACAGTCCAGATCCTGACTTAGTCTGGGACAGGAAGGCGGAGCTAAATGAGCACATTAATTCCAGAATTTAGTTTTCTAGATTCTCTGCTCATCTTTGCAGCAGAAAAGAGGTGAAGCTAGAAGAAGATGGGTGAATATACTAGAAAAAATGCTTAAGCACATGAATCAGTTTTCAGAAAAAGCATTGAGTCTTACACTGCTGGCTTGCACAGACTAGAGAAAAGTGAAAACACACTTAGTCTCCTCTTATTAAAAATGCAAAGGTAGAATATTAGAGTCTTTAATGCAGAATTTCTCCACTGAAAAAGAAAATTATACACCAAGATAATACAACCAACAGTAGTACAATAGAAATGAAATAACTGATTGTCTTCTATATAAGTGATTGTAAATTTGCAACATTGAGTTATATAATTAAATAGGAAAAAATTAGTATCTAAAGCTACTTAACCTGCACTTACATTAATAACCATCACACTGGTGTTTTGGTTGCCTCCCCAGAAATCTTGAAAACTTTGAAAAAATTAACTTTCACTACCATAGCAAAGATTGCGTGATTATTATAGAGGCATCATGGCCCCAAAAAATAAGTTCACCCTGAGTCTGTTTAGGTTCTGTCCTATCTTTCTGTTATAGAAGTTCTCTTTCAACAGGACTAATCTATCAAAGCTACTTGTTTTGTACATCAGATTCCTCCACAATCTACTTAATACTTCTGTACTTTCCATAGTAACAGCAAAATACAACAGCAGTTGTAAAAGAAAAATAAAAAAAAATTGGTGTTTCTACTATGCTGCTACTTAACCTTATGAAACTTCTAAGTGATCCAAACATGAAGAAATACATATGCTTTTTATACTCCCAAGTATACTTTCTTCATGTCTAATTGATCAATGGGTGGTCCAGCTACATGATGGAACATTCCACAACAGTCTGCTGTGCAGACAGAACAGGAAGCACATGACCTGACACCTACCATTCACTGTTTTTTATACAATTAATTTCTCTCAGTTGCTGACACATCTTTTATAATGCTTTCCAAGAGTTTTCTTTGGAAACCAGTGAGATTTTTTTAAAAGAACATGGATCTCAATCTGAAAACACTTCACTGAAGCATATCTATTTCTAAGAAACGCAGATTGAAATACAAACCTTCCATGAATCTAAGGACAGGAAACCCTTCCCCCCTCAAAAAACTTATTATTCTCATACGATGAGCAACCCACATTCATTCACTTTAAAATTACTGCCAGTAGAAGAATTTCAGTACAGATCTAATTCATCAGTAAGAAAATGTTCAGTAGGAAAATTCTATTATTCACCCAGAAGGGAGGGGTGTCCATAAACGTGTGGGTGTTACATGGAAGTAATCATTTTGCTTTGCTTTGTTTCAAGTTACTGGCTTTTAGCCCAGATTTTCAACCCATCTAATTTGTTGAAGTGGCTAATTATCTCACTGTCATGAGCACTTAATAAACATTAAAATAATTGCTTTTTGCAGAGTGGGTAACCCTGAAATGATTATATACTCTCTTTCCTCCCCCAAAATGAATCCATTACTTATCATTTTGTCTGCTTACATCTGATAGCATGATGTATCTCAAACTACAAATCTCCAAACCACAGGATCTGTGCTAGACAGTTTAAAAGCACAATTCCCTTCTAAATCAAAAAAATTAACTCTGCAGACTGGGTATACATTGCAAAAATAAGCAAATCTGGGATTTTTTTAAATCATCTCTGTATTTACCATTCATTACATATGGAGATGTCTCATCTTCTAATGTGGTGAAGATGAAGGTTATTAAGCTACTACCATTACAGTGGCTATGCCATAAAAGAATGATGCTAGCGTAAACACACACAAGAAATCCAACCTTGAACCCCCACATTCTTCAGCCAAACTCTAGAACCATGTACAACCACATTATTGTTGCTGTCAGGCAGCAATGCTGCTATGCATGGCCACCAATGCTAAAGTTGTGCCTCACCTCTATTACTCAGGCTTGTCTAGCCTTGGTTTCTGCAGCCCCTCAAAGCTGGGCAGGGGCTGAAGCCAATTCTCTCACCAGAAGCAATTCCCCTCCTCTCTGCAGCAAAGAGCCATCAAAGACATTGTGCAGTTGAGTGAATCATCATGCAGTTTTTCCACTTCTGGTGATGAGCAGCTGACATTTAGGTTAATGGCGAGCTGTAGAATCCCATGGCCCATAGGACAGAAAACATACCCCAAAGCCACTAGCAGGACATCTTGGGGAAGAAAGCAATCTTACTCTCTTTCTTCACAAAGGAATCAATTTGCTTGAGACTGGAAAACAGTTGATAAGAGATACAGGAGGAGCAAAAGAGGGAAAAAGGCTTAATTTTCTCTCCACCTCCTTCCAGAAACTCAATTCTCCTCCCAGGAAAAAGGTTTAATAGGATAGCAATCTTTCCATCCTTATTATGGCAAGTCCAAATGAAATTCCAGTGACCTAATTTCTATGCCAAATACCCCTGAACTGCAAGCCGAAGAGGCCAGTTATCTTCTGACCTACCCCAAAACAAAATCAGGCTCCCTCTTTTTGTTTTTTCCCTTTTATTTGGGCAATTTCTGTGTTTACACATTGTGCCAAAGATAGGCCAGAAAAGTTTTGTCCTCCCAAATCTGACTTACTTTATTGCACTGGATCACAACAGTGACTGAAAAAACAGTTAAAAAGAAATCCTGAACCCTCAATTCAAACACCAGGAGGATATTATCTTTTGTTGCTGAACAATTACTACCAGTTATAATCCTATATGATCAGCGTAGCCCTTTGTGGCTCAGAGTTCCTCTGATGTCAGTGGAGATCTACTTTTCAATTAATTCATAAAGAGAAGCATACATATTTCTATTGCAACTCCCAATTTAATATCTCACAAATAGTACATAAACTCTCTGGTAAATGTGGAACAGATGAGCTTTAAAATAGTGTTATTGATATCATTGAATGCTGTCAATATCACTGAGTCAGTCAAACTGAGAACTAATGTTGACTTAACATCTGTCACTCTCCATTAATGAAAGCTTTATAGATAAAGATATTAAAATTCCGCATGTGATGGGGAAAGAAGAAGTATTCTTTAATGACAGAAGTCTTACAAAAATCTAATGACAGTTCGGATCTGTAAATCCTTAAAGAGCATTTTAACAAGAAAAACAATAAATAAATGCAACATTTTAAAATGTTGGAACTTAAGAACAGGTTGTTTAAATCTTCTCATTTTGATACTGATTATGGTTCCATTCTGGGCAACTTCATAAGAGGCATCACTTCATTCCAGGGTTATTGCCTTAATGATTTCCAAAGGAATCTGCTCAGTTTACTTTCTTGCTCTGTGAAGTTGTTATAAAACTGAAGTACTTCCTCCCTGTGTAAAAATCAAGAACGAAGATGAGCAAAATGCTGACATAGTTACAGAAAATCTATCACCACCATCAGCATAGCAGATATTGTAATTGCTGCTGTAATTGTCAGGAAGCCAGGTAAAAGATGAACCATAAGAAAGATAAAATCAGCTCAGGTGGATGACAGAATTACAAGTGTAGGGTGTTATTGCTTGAGGAAGAAAGAACCATCTCTGATTTTAAACTTCCAGGAGGTAAGATGGCAGATGAGTTAAATCATTACATGTTCAACCAGATCAGTCCATCATGCATCCAAACAAGACTCAGCCATATATACTCTCAGAAACAAATAATATAAACTACTAATAATTTGCTACTCCTGCAACTGGAATAAAAGATGGAATGTACCAAAATCTTCCCTCTGAAGCCAAAGATAAAGCTTCAAAAATACTGAAAAAATGGTATCTAATCTGTCTCACCCACAGAAAGTTTTTTTTCTAAAAACTTTCTGATCTGTAAATGAATTATGAACTGGAATATCCTGCTGTCAGATGTGTACCAAACACCTATAACAGAGTACAAAGGGGAATAACCAAGAAAAAGTATCAACAGTGGTCCTCACAATTAGCCTTGTACTACTTGTACTTCAGAGTTTCAAAAATGCCCACACCCCAATCCAGATTTGCACATCCATGAGTAGAAGCAGAGGTTATTATTTCTTAGGGGAATTTTAAGGTAATGTTTGCAATATGCTCTTGTATATATATCTATATATAAAATGTATATAATGTGTATAATCTGTAATTTCTAATGGTAAATTAGCTCATACTGTGTAGACAAATACTGCATAGTTGTCCTCACTGCATTAGGAGTTGATAAAGACCTGATATAAACATAACTGTATGGCTAGGGCCAAAATGCATCCCTATCAAACACTATTGATACACATAAAGAGAGAAAATGTGTAAGAGATTTATTTATTTCTGTTTCGATTTCCAGATAGCGTTATGTACAAAGAATGCAGCCAAATCTGCATACAGAAAGACTTCAGAATCTGTAAGTTACTCAGAATTGATTTGATACTTGAAAACAGTTTTTCTTTGATAGAAATTATTTCAAACTTTAAATAAGTTAGAAACTTATTTCAAACTTTTAAAATCAGCAGGACACAAGATTTTTTTAAATTACCAAAAAAAATATAATCAACCACAAAAGTTGTATTATAGTTTGTCAGAATACACTATTTTTCTAGACGGACGGAATAACCCAGCAGCTATTGGTTTACATTTTCTCTTCACTTTTTAATGTTCTCTTAAAAAATTTTATCCAGTGTGTTACTGCCTGAAAGTAACTTCAAATAGGTGAAAGCTGACAGCAACAGTGGAGTTTTCTCTGCCAGAGGTATATATTAAAAAATAAAAAATTCTCCAAGCACGCTATGCTGTTTAAAATGAGACTCTAAGGCACCACAAGAAGAAACCTTTTATAAATCAAGGGCACACTGTATACAGTAATACACTTACAGTCCTGAAGAGAGAGATTGTTAAAATCTACTAATCCATTCTTGGCATGAACTGCAAATAGGCGATAGAGTTTACAAATACAGATTATAAGCACTGTTGCTAAAGCTGCCATTCTTGTGATCTCAGGCAAACTCTGAAGCACGTTGCTTCCTTTCTGAAAAGCTTAAACATGTTTCCTCCCCCCGCACACCCTTAGTCTGGACAGTTGAATCATTCTCACAGCAGATAAATCTTTCTGACTGCTGATTATTCTGACGGGGGGGAAAAAAAGCCATTTTGTGTGACAGGGTCCCTTTTGTTTCACTGCAGGCACAACAATCTGTTTTCCATTGAACAGAGGTTTTAGTTCTCCCTCCACAACATTCTTCTTTAATTATGATAAAAGACAGTAACTTAATCAGGCATAAATCCTGTTCAAGCAAACACATGAAAATAAAGGGGTTAACTTCAGAGGCAAAAAGCTAGACATGTGACTTCTCAATTACAACTGTAGATAATAAACCACTAAAGTACTGACAAATGAAAATTTGTTTTTTCCTCACATTTGCACTTAGTATCACTAAAGAAGTTAATTAAAGAAACCCACAATCATGTTTATTTTGTTTAACAAGATTGCCTACAATGTAGCTATTCAGTTTTAAAATGATCTTGACTTTTACTGCAATACAAAAAACTGCTCCCAGAGAAAAATGTTTCCTTGTTTTGACCAGTACCTCAATATGCCAAATAAGTTGGTTACAAATTAAGATACTGGGGCTGATACCAGGAGGGTACAGTATACCTCCCTCACTCCTTGTGTGACACATGTAATACAGATGTAGGTGAAGAGTAGGAGCAGCATCCTCAGACTACAGTCAGTATTGTCACCCGCTGCCAAGTCCAAGAACTGGCACAGTAAACTGTGGCTTTAACTTGGTTTACTTGTTAGACACAGAGCACAGCTAAACTGCAGCAGGACTGTTCTCTACTGACACGGCTGCTTTCCAAGATGTGAATAGGCTGCCTGTAGTTTAACCCACTGCAGTGAAGCAGGTTGAAGCAGGAGTCCACCTCCACTCACGTTCTGGAGGAACTGAATATTGCAGTAACCCAAATGACTCACCTCTTAGGATTCAGAACACGGTGGAAGAGGGAGAACACGGTTTCAGCAGAGCAAAGTGAGAGGATACACCAACAGACTTGGTGTGCAAAGAAACACAGTAGTAGGGACAGATGAACGTGAGTCATAAGAAAGACATGGAGCAATAGTGTGACAAACTATGGAGTTAGGACATCTTCAGGAGGAAGGCACAAAGTGTTGCTATACACAAAGAGGAGACAGCACAGAGAAGAAATTTGAGAGCTGAAATTTGGAAGTCACTGGAAACACAAATAGAGTGTACCCAATGTATTCTAACTGAAGATGTTGGATCTTTCTGAACAGAAAAGGCTAGGGACAGTTTTTTGGCCCTGAGGACAAATGAAATATCAGTGGTCATGTCTATGTATCTCCAACCTCTCTTCTCACTCCCAAGAGGCTGGCCACATCAAAGCTAAGCCTGGGGACACGCCTTGCCGCATGCTCCTCCTCCACATGGTGCTACTGCAGCACAGGCTAGAGCCATGGAAGAAAGCTGCCAAGTAAACTGCAGACTGGTGTCCAAGATTCAAACAGATCCTCTGTAGTTATGGTAAGAATGTAGCCCAAACTGCTGGAGTTCAAAGGGAAAGACAACAGAGACAAAAACTCACCATTAAGGATAAACTAAGGGCACAGGAAGTTCCCTTAATGTGGAGGAATGGGAGGATCAGACACAAAGGCCTAGGTGGACAGAATAAGTGGATTGCACAGGTTGATGCACCAGGGGCATGGGGCAGACCCTGCAAAACACACAAGTGCTTCATTCCCCCTATAAGTAGCAGTAACTGCTGCTACCAGTGAAAGTCCACAATCAGCACACTGAGATTACATTTTTAGTCTCTCACATCATGACTGGTTTGTAGCTAGTAGCTTCTTTGCTTAATTAGCAGGGAGACAGTTTCTGAGACTTCAATCTCACAATTAAAAATAGGTTTAGTTATTTAGTTAAAAGATTTCTGAATAATACATTCCGCATTCAAATTACAGGTTAGATAAACCCTTTGGTCGTGTATGGGAGCATTTGGTGGGTTTTTTTGTTTATTTGGGGTTTTTATTTGTTTGGTGATTTTTGTGTGGTGGTGGGTTTTTTTGGTTGGTTGTTTGCTTGGTAGGTTGGTAGGTTGGTAGGTTGGTTGGTTGGTTGGTTTTCGGAATTTTTTTGTTTGTTGGTTGATTGGATGGTTGGTTTGGGTGTTTTTTTCTCTGACCAGTCTGGAGTGCATTATTTCAGGCAGCATGGAACTGCCTCTAGCTATAGTTTACAAAGCAGACTTTAAATGAAAGCTGGTGTTGGTCTGTATAATATTTGGTGCACCTGGGGAAAAATATTTATCCAAGCAACAGCCAAATCTGTGGCCACCAAACTTGTTGAGCACTCACTTGTATTATTTTCAGTGGAATATTTGAACACACCAACTTGCTGTACTTGCTGCTTTTAAGCAGGTTTCTTACCTTCGAAATACATGAACAAAAACTGGCAAAAGAAATATCACACAGAATTAACGATTAGGATATCACACAATGCAATCAAATTTGCTACACAGTCACTCTCATAGTATGTATTTTCAATATGACATTTAAAATTACAATTTAGGTTAACAAACGTCACACATGTAATTAGTTTTACCCTATCAGGCATTTAGTACCTTTAAAAATGTGAACACCTATTTAGGGTTTTCATATCTTAGTATAAATCTGCTGTTCTAAAAAAGTCCTATACAGACTTACTCGAGCATACTAGTGGGGCTTTTTTCCCAGCACAAGCATTCATGATAAAGCATACCAGCTTTGCAATAACTCAACATCCACATGCTGGACCTTTTGGATGTGTGATACTGTACAGAAACAAGAACAAAATCACCATGCTTCCTTATCAGGAAAGCAGACACTTTAAAATACCAACATTCTTTGTTTATATGGAAAGATTAATATATAAACTAGCATACATTCCTATGCTTCCATGCAGTCCCAACTTCTCCTTGTTCATGTTAGTGTGTTCCTGCCCCTATTGCATTAACTTAGGCGCTGGGAAAGTTTCGGTTAATATCAACTATATCTGAACCATTTCATGTAGTTCACCTCTATTTTTTATTTTCTGGAGTAAAATAAAATATGACAGCCATCTCAATTACATCCAGAGCTAAATGAAAGTTTATGTTGTCCCTCCCCATACATATTGAAAGAGCTCTCTGTGAAAGAAGCAAGTGTCTGTTGCAAAAATTCATTTAGTTACCTTCCTAATCCTGAGATAATTAAAATCTGCTAAAGTAATAAGGAAGTCAGTCTGTTAAGAGTTTATTGGAGAAATGGTCTCTGCATTCTGAACAGTATCTACAGAGTTTCCACTGACATTCATGGGGTTTTTTTCCTAATCAAATAAAAGTACTTCTTCTCAACAAGAGCAAAAGTGGAATTGTGGAACCAAAATTTATGCACTAGAGCACAGCTGCCTCAAGCCACGTCAAAAAGCATCCTCAGCACATCATCAGCACGGCCCTGCTCTTTAGCCACACGCTCCTCGGAGTAATTGCTTTCTAAAAGAGCTCAGACTATAAATCACCTTTGACAAACTGACTTTCATTTTGTCTTCTAAAGTAGTAAGACCAGAGATGCCACTTAAAATTACATTAAAGAGATTATTCCTTGTTCCCCAGGGACTACATTGCCTGGACTATACCAAATGCAGTATACAAGCCATCTTTTCCTACTTTCTGACATTCCATTTATTTTACATTCATAGGTAACCCAAGCTGAAGAAGAAAATTGCAATTAAAATCTTTTAACTCTGCCATCTACACTACTAACTGAAACACACCTTTAGTCCCAGAAATTAACGCTGCATTATGAGAATATTCTCATTATTTGAGAATATTCAAAATTCTAAGCAAGAATATTTCTTTCAAATTTCAGTTCTAATTCACAAAAATTTGCAAGTGCTACTAAATTTATGAAAATCCTTCCAGACCAATCCATCTCAAAGCAACTTATCCATTTATATACAGCCACAGTGATTTATAGAAGCCTAAAATAAGACAAAGTGGGCACTTTAAATCTCAATTCATTTTTTCAAAGTGACAATGCTTTACCAATAAATACTTTTCAAGATGAGGGAGGTGCAGGGCTAGACTACACAGTGAGAAGTAGAACTGTCTTCTCCACCTCTGTCCAATTTGTATTATGAATTATTTGCATTGTGGGATCACTGATGAAGGTTTTGCTGCTAAGCAGAATTCCATGACTCTTTTTCAGCATTTATTATGTGGCAGGACACACTGTTTGGTGTATGCTTGGTCCAAACCACAGAGCACCAACTTATAGCTCCTGCTCTTTAGTCTCCTTTAATTTCATAGTCTGTCAGTAGAAGAAAGATTCATATGTTGGTTACTTGCACGACAGTGATATTACACAGCCCCGAAGTGTAAAGCTGGAAAAAGTGAGGAGATGCCATGCCAGTGAGCAGTCTTGGATAACTCACTAGGCTAACAAAGCATTAAGAGACTAACACATCAAGATCTGGAGAAGTCAGATTTCACCCTCTCTCACCCGTGAATATAAACCATTGCATATTACATTATATACATATAATTATAAATATGATTTTATCTTTTATGGGAATGCTGTATAAAACATTTAGCAGAAACACTACAGAAATTATGAGAGTCACAAAGTGAGGGTGACCATTAGCTTCAGTATTTCACTACCATATGTTACCCCTCACTAAGTTCTACTTAAAGGCTGAGACTTACCCCGATCAGATTTATCAACAATCATCAGTTGAAACATCACTGCACCAGACCAAATGCATTAAATTTTTTGTTTACAATAGACAGATGAAATGCTGGATTAAAAGCATAAGAGAGCAATGGCTAAAACTGGCAAGTCTGAACCAAAAATTGCTGAAGAGTCATTCTCAAAAATTATAGGACGGAAACACTCTTGAACATCCCTAATTTTTTTAATTCTCCCATCCTACTTCTTACATATTACTATAACTGTTTCCAAAAAAAGAACTGCTCAGTAATAACAGTCTGTTTTGCTATTTCTTGTCATAAATTTTTGTCTGCTGCCTTTTCAAATCCTTGGTCAACTAGGAAAGAAATATTGCATTGCATTTGATCTGTTGTTACCCTTATTTGTTGAGAAATTGATGGATTAGAAGCAAAGAAAGGTTGGTTGGGGTTTTTTAATTGCCTTAATGATTCATTTGGCAGAAGAAAGAAGCCTTGATTGTTGGCAGTGAGGAACACACTTAGAAATCTGTGACTGGGCCAAAAAAG